>NC_058130.1:600609692-600621257 GCF_016433145.1 Gracilinanus agilis | reverse complement strand
GCCATGGGTGAGGGGAGAGCGGGGGGGGGGGGGGGGGTGAAGGGGAAAGTAGGGGCATAAAGTATGTAAACAGGTTAAAAATGAATATTAATAAATGTTTAATAACTTAAAAAAAGGCACAAAAAAAAAGAAATAGGTCATGGGAATTGAGTAGTCATGATAGTTGTAGGATTAGGGATGAACAAAGAAAAATTATGACTCCTTTATTTGGGTAAGAGTATACTCAAATCATTGGTGAACTTGGAAAGGGTCTAATAAACCGTATGTTAATTGAGTCTATTTTAAAAGTATCCAAAGGTAAGATTTTCTTCTGTCAAAGACCTGTGTATTAAGCAGATTCTCACATACATCAAAAAAAGATGCTAGATCTGATCATTTGTGTCCCATTCAACATATACCTCCTATAAAGTAGAGGGTTATTTTGGCCTTAATTCACTATTTGACACTTATTATTATTATATTTGATCCTTATTATTACTAGTTTGGTAGTCCTTGTTATTTCAGGTTGACAAACCATAGTTTAAGAATGCAATTCTTCTTAACTAAAAATACAATTTTAAAATGTTTTTATTTTTATAAAGCAAGACCTAATCAAAGGAGGATTTCTTATTAATAAAAGTATGGGTAGAAACGGAAAAGGGGGAAAAGGTTTGATTATCTTCAAAGACATCTACCAAAAGTGTTATTCATTATCAACTTGTTGCTATGCTGTATTCCAATAATTTGAAAGGAGTCATTTGTAGGCTAGACTAGCAGTACTATAACTTTTTGGTGTCAGGGCCCCTTTAAACTCTTAAAAATTCCTGAGCCACCCCCCTCAGTCCTGCCCCAAAAGAGTGTTTATGTGGGTTAAATCTGTTGATAGTTACCATATTAGAAATAAAAATATCTTAGTTCATTATTATTAATATAGAAAATATGTGTTATAAAGAAAAATAGGACTCTTCTTGATACTACTATGCTCCTAGGGGATATTGGTTAGGGAAGCTGTGTCTTTGTATTCCCCTAGGTAGCTGGTGACTGGGGAACCTACAGTCACCTTTGCTAGATGATATAATTCCTATTTTACATGTTAGTGTTATTATAAAAATAATTTTACTTTGATGACCACCTTGATATCATCTTGGGGATCCCCAATAGACCACATGTTAAGCACCACTGAAATAAACTACTTCTTTTAAACAAAGTACAAGATGACTGACTTTGGTTTAATAGGAATCTCACTCCCATGGATAGATGTATGTTCATATAGAATATAAGAATATATAAAATGAAGTTGATTTAGACCTTTTAATACAAATAATTCACATTTATAAAGAGTTTCAAGGTTTGCAAAATACTTTCCTCACAATAATTCTATGAGGTAAGAAGTGTAAGCTTTATTGTTTCTATTTTATAAGCAAAGAAACTAATGTTGAGAAATTAATTGACTTACTCATGATCAAACAACTACGATACAAAAGAGGAATCATACTTTGGCTCCAGATTTATAGGGAGTAGTACTCTATCCATTATACCTTACTGCCTGAACCCTTCTAAATTAGAAACAAGGATAACATATTAGTCTTAGTCTTCTGTAGTTGATGACTCAACTCTGAAAGAGAAAAATGAAAATGGGATGAAGTGATAAAACAGTTAAGGATTTTGAAGATGAGATCTAATTTACAATATTTTAAAGGAAATGGAAATTTCTGTACAGAGAAATTAGAGGGGAATTCTGCCAAATAAGAACACTGTGGGCATTTCACCAATACTGGGTAATAGAACCAAATATTTCTCTATCAAAGACTTTAACAGTATGTCTCAGATATACGCTAGAAATCATATATGCAGCAAGTAACCATTTTGTTGTCAAAGCTAATCATTGACTTTAAGTTAAGATTATTTCTTTATTTAAACCATTGTCCATAAGTTTTGTAACAATTAAAATGGGTTTGACAAATATAAGAATTTTAAAAAATTGTTGTAGTTGCCATTTATAATAATTAAAAAGTAAACTATGAGTCTGTTAGTAGCTTTAGTAGCTATATTACAGAAGGTAGAGATTCTAAAGGGGGAAATGTAGGAAGGAGATAGGGAATATTGCCTAGCTAAATTCCCTAAGTCCCGATCTGAGGGCCTCACCAAAGAGACCATCCCACTGAAGACAGGAGAAGAGCTAAAAGACCAGTGTCTCTGGCCAGGGTCTCCTCAACCCAAGTGAGTCACCAAAGCCCAATTCCTCAAGCCACCAATGCAGAATCACCACACAGAAGAATCCCTTTTTCAGTAAGAACCACCAAAGCAGTAAGATGAATTAGAATGTCCTTGGCTGGCTTTTATAAGCAGTTTTCTCCATGTCACTTCCTGTCTCTCTGGTTTCTACTTCCTTTCACTGTGGACTGGCCTATCACATCTCAGGAACCAATCAGAGTTTCTTAATTTGCCTGGCACTGCCCAGGGGGCAGTGCCTGTGGGATCCACCTCCCATCTTCTGAGGCTATGAACTTTTATCAGAAGGATCCTTGTTCCTGACTGATTAAGTTAAAAAGGGTGGAACACTGCAAGTAATTGATTAAGTTAAAATAAAAAAAAAATCCCTTTCACAGTTTTTTAAAAAATGAATTGCACTGTTTTTCAAATTTTGAAAATTTTGATTCATTAATTTAGAATATTTTTCCTTGGTTAAAAGATTCATGTTCTTTCCCTGCCCTCCCTCCACCCTCTCCCTGAGCCAATAAGCAACTCCAAAGGGTTTTACATGTGTCACTGATCAAGACCTATTTCCATATTTGCATTAGGGTGATTGCTTAGAATCTATATCCCCAATCATATCCCCATCAACCTATGAGATCAAGCAGTTGCTTTTCTTCTGTGTTTCTATTCCCACAGTTCTTCCTCTGAATGTGGGTAGCGTTCTTTCTCATAAGTCCCTCAGCATTGTCCTGGGTCATTGCATTGATGCTGCTAGTAAAGAAGTCCATTACATTCGATTGTGCCATAGCGTATCCATCTCTGTGTATTAGTTTCTCCTGGTTCTGCTCCTTTTCACTTTGCATCAATTGTTGGAAGTCATTCCAGTTCACATGGAATTCCTCCAGTTCATTAACTCCTTTGAGCACAATAGTATTCCATCACCAATAGATACCATAATTTGTTCAGTCATTCCCCAATCAGAGGGCATCCCCTTGTTTTCCAATTTTTTGCCACCACAAAGCACACTCTTATTTTTAATAGTTTACATTTTCCCTCTTCTACCTATATGACTTTGGGTAAGTCATCCAACCCCCCTGGAACTCAGTCTCCTCATTTGTAAAATGAAAGGTTCAGACTGGCTGTCTTCTGATGTTCCCTCCAACTCTTAGGTCTATGATTTTAAAAAATGAGTACTTCATATTTTACCAAGTGAGCATTTGACAGCAGATTCAAACTCATTTGATAACTTAATATCTTCATAACTAAAAGTTATAATTTTACTGAAGTTAAGTGATCATATTGCATCAGGAAGTATAAAATGACCCTTTTGTTTTCTAGTCATAACCTACATTATCGTTCAGGGAGAAATAGAACCACTGGTATGAAGGCTTGTCTAGCCCTTTTTCAGGGCTGCGTATCTACCTTTGGTATCTATCCTTCACTCAACTTTCACTTGTGGCTCCAAGAAGCTGTAGCATGCCAACAGTAAATCCCCCTTGTAACAAGGAACTTCTGGAAAAGATGGAGAACAGCTCGAGTGACAAGATCATTAGTTACAGAACTTAGAATTTACTCACGTGGCATGAGCCAAGGGCAGAAGACAGTTGGAACCACCTCTATAAAAGACCATGGACTGAGCCATCCAGGACCTCGGTTTTGAGGAGGGAACCTTGGGAGTGGGTGGCAAAGGAGGGTAGGCCATAGACCTGCTAATCCAGCATCCATATCTCATTATCACAAGAAGTTTCATTCATCTTGTTGCTAAATTGAGCTGAGAGACAACACCAGCACAACTGCTGAGAAGAACATCACTATCCCTCCATGTCCTTTGGTTCAGGCCACATCTGGGCCGGACCAGGGACTATGAGAGGGGGTAGAGTCTCCAGCCAATATCAACTTACTGCTCTTAGATATAGATTACTTAGTTCCATAGACTTAGGATAGCATTTCCCAACACCTCTTTCCTTGTCCTGTTCTTACCCTTTTGAGTTAAAGCAATAAACCTTGTTACAATTTAATCCAAGAGAAGATTGGTATTCTTACCCAGGCTAGTAAATATCTATAGTCACAGGGAAGGGATTTATCAAATCACAGTCAGAAAAGTGTTAACCATTTAGCACATCTACAACCAGCCCATAACCAACTTTATCATTAAACCCAAACCTAAGCCAGGGAGCGAGAGGAGCTGTTGAACATACATACAACCCCTCCAGGGCTACTTGGCTTGGCACTGTTAAAGAGGTAAGGGCTTGGCTAAGCTGAACACCCATAAACCCTGGTGGTTACAGGCACATCTTGATGATCACAAAGGGAACCCTATCCATTACTCAGCCTTAGATTCTCCTTCTACCTGAGGATATGGGGCCAGCTTGTCAGGCCCAAATTATTGAGCTTGAAGCCCTACAGAGTGCCTTTTAATGCCCTTTAAACCATCTTGGAAGAGAGGTTAAACCAAGTTGAGGGTAACCAATACGCCTTGAACCTGTTGGTGATTTAGGAGAATGTCTACCCCAAGCAAATGAAGACTTTCTCCAGTGGAATGGGTGGAAAAGAACAACTTGTTACAGTGGCCAGGAAGGTATCTGAAGTAGGCACTCTAGAGTACTTAGAGTTTGGTCAAAGATCAAAGCTATGAAGGTCCTTCACTGTACCCCTAGCCATCACTAGTTGAACTGACTTTTGTCTTGCCACTGGACTTCAGTGACCCTAGAAGAGTGAAGCCAACAACTTTGGACAAGTTTGCTTCACTTAAATCCAATTTCAGGAGTAAGTCAAGACATCATCCTGTGATGTCAGTGGTACTCTTCAAAAGGGAAAGATGAACAACCACATTATCGAATGCTATTCAAAAGAATGTATGGCAGTGACTTTCACTTCTGATAGCCAAGAAGACAGAGTAAGGAATCTTTCAAGCTTGCCCAAACCCAACTCCAAAAAAAACACAAAAGCAAAAACATCTCAAAAAAATTTTGGAGTGACAGAACCAACAGAAGACAGAGTGAAGTAGGGTTTCAGCCAGAGAATGTGTAGAGGGTAGCAGAAAGGACTCATCACATTGAGGTAAAAGGTAAGAGCAGTGGAATTAGCATGAAGATGAAAATAACTTGAGGAGTGAGTAAGTGTAAGCACATCAGGGGGAACCTTCAACACAAGGAATAACTCCAGTGCCTAAAACACCAGGGGGAGCTGGCAGCTGAGGAGTAGACTCCAGTTAAATCCATTGTATGTGGGACCCAGGGGAACGAAGGGACAGTACTCTCCTCCACCATAGAAGTGATTGAGTCCTCCACAATGCTTGATAATGGCTGAAAGGGGTGTGAATGGGTCATCATCACTACTACTGAAAAAAACCAAGACAGACCTATGACATACTTTTGGTATCAGTAATAATCATGGCCAAGAGTAGTTCATTAAACTTCTCCCCATGTTGGATTAAAACCAGGTAGGGAATTATTGCAAATACTCTATACCATAAAGAAGAGCAAATCCAACTAACTATGCTCTAAAGATTGGGTTCTCATTGACAAATCCCGACAATATATTATACATAACCCATAGAATTACTATTATTACATAAAATATGCCAACCTGGTAATGCTATTCTGATTATCTTGAGGATCTTCCGACTAAATGCCAAATAATGTGATATTGTACAAATGGAAAATTGCTCAAAATAAGTTATCTTGTAGGAATTATAGAAGAAAGTAATGTGAGGGAGAGAAAGAAGAAAGGCAAAAGAAAAAGTATTACTCAACAGAGTGGACCGTGAAGAAATCCAAAAGTTGTTCTTCCTTTATTTTTGAAGAGAGCAATGACATTGCAGGGTGATGTTTTGACTTGCCAGCTTGCCAGGTGAATTGGATTTAAATGAGTCATAGTTATACAAACATATGTACCTCACTCTTTCTTTCAAAGTCATCAAAATTCAGTGGCAAGACAAAAGAAATAAGAACGAAACTAAGACAACAGCAATAGCTTCTAAAGAGGTGTGTGTGTGTGTGTGTGTGTGTGTGTGTGTGTGTGTCTTTCCTGACTGGCCTTTTATAACAACATTTAGCTGAGTTACTCAGTGTCAAGCCCAAAATATTACCAAAGAATTTTATAGTATTCCATTACCAAGAAATTATTGAAACTCCAATAGATGTAAATAGAAACTTCAAAGGATTATGAGAAAGATTTCATCAAAATGAACCATCTCAGCTCTGAGGTTGTTTACTGTCTAGGAGCTATAAAGACTTAGGCTAATTCATGAATTATCCTTATTCCTTATCTTTACCCTTTAAACAACCTACTTGTTTTTGAAGCTTACAGGTTCTGACTTGATTATAGGCCATGAGTAAATGAAATTGTTTGCCTTTCCTGGGTGTTTGCATTTCAGAATTCTTGATTCAAATCAAGAATCTAAAGGCAGTCAGCAATTTCATTGATGACATTAAGACATGAACCATTATATAAGTAATTGACTTTAGGTATTTGAAGTATAAATAAAGTCCACTATGTGGTATATCTTCAAAAAACCTCAAAGCAGGTTCACATTTTATTTACCTTACATTTGTGTGAGGTTAAAAAGGGCATAGAGATGGTAAGTGAATAATGGAATTAGGACAATACTCATCCCTGTACTATCAACAATATGGTAGTGGGTTTGCCAGTTGTGGTACCAGAAGAAGAAGAAAGGAAAATAAAGGTACTATTAATCAGGAATGGGTTTTATTTATAAGACTTAGATGGCTGCTGCAATGGTGTGTGATTACCTGATAATTTTTATATCACATTTTAAATTTTACAAATGCTTTCAACATAAGAGCCCTGTAAGGTAGGCAGTGTAAGAATTTATTTTAAAGGTGAAGAAACTAAGACTCAAATTAAGCCAGTACACATTGGAAGAGGGGTTCAAATCTAATTGTCCTGCCTCTAAATCAAATACTTTGTATCGCATCACAATCGTGATTTTAAAGGTTTGAGTTTGTATGGCCATCACTAAAGAGGCTTTATTTCCTCCTAAGTACTTTGCAGCAATTATTATACTTCGCCAATTTACAGAGTGGTTTTTGGTATGACTACATAGTCTAAATATAGTCTGAATAATTAGGTGTACCAGAGATAAGATTAGTATGTTTTCTCAAACAATCCTACTTTTCTACAAAACATAATTCTTTAAAGAACTAAGGTTAAAGATAAAAATAGCTTTTAGTAATACTGGTTAAAGACGATATGATGGAAAATCAAGATTTATTCTAGATCTAGTAGGAGTTTCTTAATTCTTAACTACCATAAATTACTGCTTTTAATTTAGTTTCTCTTTTCTTTGTACAAAAGACCTAACTGGCCCAGGATAACTTGGAACTAGAGCCTAAAGCTTTTATGAAATGCTGAAACCTCAGCTTCTAACGCTCTACTTTTATACTCTTCTTCTAAAATAATGCCTTTCCTAAGAGCAGACCCACCAAGGGCTTTCTCACTTACCTAGGCATTGGAAGGCAGAACTCTCACTACCTAAAACTCTCTCCCTTTGTCGTTCCTCAGGAGAAAATTTCCTCTCTCACTACCCAAGCCAGAAGAAATTATACTATATAAGTATCTCATCTTTGTAAAGTGCTTAGTGAATAATGCTTAGGACCTTGGAGTTGATTAATAAATGCGTATTGCCTTCCCTCCTTCCTAGTGTAAAACTAATAATTCTTTCCTCTAACCATCAACAAATTATTTACCTGTTCTTTTTCTTTTTGTAGAAAGAGACAAGCATTTATTAAGCACCTACTATATGCAAAGCACTTTATAAATATCTTGTTTGAGCCTTACAATAACCCTGGTAGGTTCTATTATACACATATCACAGTTGAGGAAACTGGGGTAGATGGAAGTTAAATGACTTTTATCAGGTCCATAGCTACTGCATCTACAGCTGGATTTGAACTGATGCCTTCCTGAGGCCCAGGTCTACCACCTGGCTGCCTTTAGGTGGCTTCTGGCTCAATCCTATCCTATCTGATGTGGGCATTGGTCTCATGGAAATAGCTTGCCCCAGATATGTGATGCTTTCTCGAAAAGAGTTTGGAGTTTCAAAATCTTAGCTTATAATATTATATGGTGCAGCTATGTGACACAGTGGATTGAGTGATGGGCTTGAAGTCAAGAAGACTCTAGTTCAAATCAGGCCTCAAATACTAGTTATATGACCCTGAGCAAGTCTCTTCATCCTGTTTGCTTCATTTTCCTCATCTGTAAAATGAACTGGAGAAGGAAATGGCAAACCACTCCAGTATCTTAGTCAAGAAAACCCTAAATGGAGTCATAGTCAAACATGATTAAAATGACTGAACAACAACAAAATAACATTACATAGCTTTTTCTTAAGAGCTTGCTTTTTAAAGTTGTTTCCAAAAAATATTGTAAAGACAAAAAAAACTCTGAAAGACTAAGATCTCTAATCAATATAAAGACTACCCTTGCTACCACCTCCTGACATAGAGGTGATAAAGTCACAATGCAGAAGGATATACACTCTTTCAGGGCATGACCAATGTGGGAATTTGTTTTGCTTCACTCTATATTTACTACAAGGGTTTTCTTTCCTTCCTTTCAATTTTTGATGTAAAGAAGAAGAAAGGGAATTGGGATGGGGTTCCAAAATTAAAATGTGGAGAGAACAGAGAGAAGACCAGAAGGAATTAATAACAAGCATGATAGCTCTGAAAGTGACATGTTGAGTTTATATACTTAAAAGAAAAGTCAGCTCTACATTGTAGAAATTCATATGCAATCACATTCAATACCCTCCTCTTCATGATGCACATGTATTTGACTGTACATGTTTTGTTTTTGTTTTTAAAGTGTTTTCCTCTGAATTATTCAAGGGATTCATCAGCAGGGCAGTTAAGTGGTTCAGCGAATAGATGCTAAGACATGGAAGATACTGGGTTTAAACATGACTGCCTAGCTATGTGACCCTGGGCAAGTTATTTAACCTCAATTGGAACTTGTACCAATTCTAAGACAGAAGGTAAGAGTTTAAAAAGATAGAAAAATACCTCACTCTGCCACTATCATCTTCTCCCTCCTTGTACTAAACCCTCCTTTACTCCCAGGTTAATACACAGATAAGAAAGACATGAGAGTTTTTTACTATTTTAAGACCCCCTCTTATAATGCGGAAATTACCTAGGCCTGAAGGAAGTACAGTGGGAGTTATTACCTTTTCATTAAGATTTGTTATCCTGGGGGGCAGCTGCGGAGCATCTGGGTGGTTCAGTGAATTGAGAGTCAGACTCTGAGATGGGAGGTCCTGGATTCAAATCTGACCTCAGACACTTCCTAGTTGTGTGACCCTGGACAAGTCACTTAACCCTCATTGCCTAGCCCTCAACACTCTTCTTACTTAGAACCAATACCCAGTAATGATTCTAAGACAGAAGGTAAGGGTTTAAAAAAAAAAAAAAGATTTGTTATCCCACTATCATAAATTAAATTATCTCTTGGGAGGTAAGCTTGCCTTTGTATTTAGAAAACTGGTCCAGAAGTCAGAAAAATCTCAGTTTAAATTCTACCTTCTGACCAACATTGGCCATGGGTCCTGGTCAAGCCTTAAACCTCTCAACAATTAATTTCACTAAAGTTTCACACTGCAAAGAAGATACATCTGCATTGCCATCAAGGATGTTTTCTCACTGGGGAGTTCTTATGTCAATAAAATCACAAGTTTAGTGTCTATTTTAACTCTTTAAAAAAAAAAAAAAACCCTTATCTTCTTAGAATCAATACTGTGTATTGGTCCCAAGGCAGAAGAGTTAAGGGCTAGGCTAGGCAATTGAGGTTAAATGACTTGCTTAGGTCATATAGCAAAAAAATATCTGTGGTCAAAGTTGAACCCAGGACCTCCCATATCTAGGTCTGGTTCTCAATCCACTGGACCACCTATCCTAACTTTTGACCACCAGTTGTGTCTGGCAGCAAGATCCAGAGGTAATGACGGGACTAAAAAATTTTGATAGAAACAATATAATAGGTTAGGTCACCATGTGGAACAGATAATTAGAAATTAGAGCAGCAGGGAAAAGAACAGGCCAAAGAACCAATGCAGGTAGTAGTGGCAACTTATCAGGCTGGGCTGACATAAGAGTATGTTTCTGGGTGCTTCAAAGATACTGTGGAAGGATAGTATGACAGTTGGTTAGCTAATATCATGGGAACTGAGTAAAGAGTTGCATATCCTTATCAACAAGCACTCCTCGGATGGATACAGATTTACCAACGGATAAGTCTTTAGACCTTGGAAGAAACGGTGTAAAGGAAAGATAGAATACTCTGCAAGTAAAGGACACTCAGCAGGACTGTGGCAGGAGATGAGGTCAATTAGATAGGGTAGACTGATAGCCTTAAAGCAAAATGGTTGACAAAAATGCCTTCTTGATATTTTAGGAGTAGCAATGACCGAGAATCTTTAGTTTGAACGCTTCATTTGCCAACGTGCAAAAACTTTTAAAAACACTGAGGACTAAAGATCACCTTTGACTACATTAAGAGGAGGAGAAATGCATTGCCGTTTCCTCCAGGGCTTGAATCTAACCTTTTCCCTTCGCATTTGGAAATGGTTTTTTAGAGTGCCCTGATAGAAACTCCAAGTTAGGCTCAGTGCAAACACTCGACAGTTGGCGTGTTTTAATTTACTGTTCTTAGCAGAAAAAACTCCGCCTCCAAGCCAAGGGTTGCTGCAGCGCTGTAGGGAGCTCAAGACTTGCACTCCCTGCATGCTGAGGACGAGGATGAGTCTGCCTTTCCCCTTAGCCCACCGCGAGGCGCCCTGGAGCAGTCAGCCCAGGGTAAAGCGCCTCGGAGCGTTCTGGCCGGGGCCTGGAGACGGAGCAGGCCTTCGGTATTGGTCGATCGGAGCAGAGGACGAAGGGAACGGAGCTCTGTAATTGGTCGGTGCCCCATCCGGAGGAGGCGGGGCCGCTATATCAGTGGGAGTCACTAACTGGGGGCAAGCAGTGAAGCTGCTGGAGTGCGGCGGAACGGGGCTGGGGAGAGATTGAGAGAGGGAAGGCGGGTGGGGAGGGATCTGTTGGAGTTCTTGCCTCTTGCATCTCAGCTTTAGCCCAGCCTGAAGACAGGATCCGAGCCACAGTGTGGGAGGCAGCGGCGGCACCACACAGCCCAAAGAGGAGGTCGAGGTGGCCCCCCAACATGCTGTGCTATGTAACGAGGCCGGACGCCGTGCTGATGGAGGTGGAGGTGGAGGCGAAAGCTAACGGCGAAGACTGCCTCAACCAGGTGAGAGAGGAGCTGGAAGGGGGACAGACGGCCCGGCGTCCGGGCGGCCCCCCTTCGTGCTCCCGCTGGCGGGCCTCGCGGCGGTCACTGCGGCCCCAGGGAGGAGGGCGGCCAAGCGGG
>NC_058130.1:600520122-600604719 GCF_016433145.1 Gracilinanus agilis | reverse complement strand
CCACCGCTGCCTAGGGGAACGCGCCGGAGCCTCTTGGCCGCGCGCCCCGCGTGCCGCGCGGTTCGCCTGCTGGCGTGAAGCGCGCCGAGGCGCCGCCGCCCCCTCCTTCTCCTGCCGCCTGGAGAGTGGGGGAGCATGGGCTGCGTGTCTGTGTCTGTCCGTGAACGCCGGGGGTATGAGCACCCAAGGTGGGGGGAGTGTCCCCCAAGAAGACAGCACACCTGCGGCAGGTGTCCGTTTGATAATTACCCCCACCTCTCTGCTGCAAGATCCAATCGCGGTTCAGTGGACCAGCCCGTTCGGGACCAGTTGTCCCATAGTCCCCTTGTTGTCCTTGAGATGCCAAGGAGGATCCTTTGTTGAACGTGTCCTGCTTTCCAAACATCTGCCATCGGTTTTAATGTTTTGCAGAATTGTCAGTGGTTTGAGTAACCTTCCGCCCCCACACAGCCCCACCATCTCCCAGCCCTGCCTGTGTTTTTGGCATCTCTGCCTTTGGAAGTTTTTAAAAGAAAAGGGGTTGGGGGTGGGGGTAAGAATGGGTTACAGTTTACCCTAGCCAGTAAGTTTGGCTCCTACGGAAGCTCACAAACTACATCCAGATTCCAAGACCTGAGAGGTCTGAGAAACCTTTTGGAGAGCTTTAGCTGACACTTGTGGAGTATTTGTTTCCCCGGCTTGGTTTGTTTTTTGTTTTTTGTTTTTAAGTGTCCACCATATGGCTAAAATCACTCAGATACTGAACTGAAAATTCCTCTGTACAGATTGTGCTGGTGCAGAGAGTCCCAGTGATTGGAGTCAAATGGAAAATAGCCAGTGGTTTGCTTCAGTGACTTTAAAGCTGCTTTTGAGGGTTATTGGCAAGCATGCTAAAGGTATTAGATCAAGCACAGTCAGTTCAAGTATCATACCTTGAACGTCGGGAGCCTTTGAGCTTTGTTTCCCGAGTTAGCACTCTCCCATGCTGCAACACATGCCTGGGTGGGTACAGATCCTGAATTTGTTTTTACATGTAATCTGTAAATTTAATGACAGGCTAGCATGACTACACGTCCTCCTCTTAAGTGATGTGCTCATCTTTTGTTTTAGGTTTGCAGAAGATTGGGAATTATAGAAGTTGATTATTTTGGACTGCAATTTACGGGTAGCAAAGGCGAGAGTTTATGGTTGAATTTGAGAAACCGAATCTCCCAGCAGATGGATGGGCTGGCCCCTTACAGACTTAAACTAAGAGTCAAGTTCTTCGTGGAGCCACATCTCATCTTACAGGAGCAGACTAGGTAAAATGAAGCCAAAATAAACTAATGTAAAATGTGACTGTGGTGCTATTGTTCTAAAACTCACATAGATAATATATTTACTATTTTATATATTTCCAGGTGGGATTTAGCAAGCAAATAAACTGAAGCTTTAAAATTTATTAGGAAAGTAAAATTGCTCCAACTTTTTGTTGAGGTTTCAAAGGGAGTGCTGTTGCATACTTTAATTGGTGCGTTTTAGAAATCTAAAAAGGGAGCTAGAGAGAGTTTCTAGTTCTTTGGAGACTTAATTGAAGAGGAGGAATGCTTTCATATGAAACGCTTGTGTGTAGTGCTATAAAGACTTATGGGTGGCTAGGAGCTCTTCCTCCTAAGTCTAAATGTCCGATAGTAACCTCTGGCTCAGCAGTGTTACTCTAGGTCATTGTAAGCAGTTCTAACTGAAAAGCCGGAAATAGTTCCTCTTAGGTTACTTAAACTTGGTCAACTAATTCAGCCTAGTCTCAAGTTACAACAGCCATGAGCTCTCGCTGAAAAAACAACTTCTAACAATTGTCTGAAGTTGTCTGGCAAGCCTCGTAGAATTTTGTGTTTTCCCTGATTTGAGACATCATTAGGCTTGGTTTTTACATTTGGAACTTAAAGAAAATTTATAATGTACTCAAAATATTTAATTGCCTAGATGCAGCAAAAAGTGTCATTCTGGTTTGGTTATTATGCTTTCCTACCGTGGCTCAAGGTTGGGGTGGGGGGAGTTGCTGTTTTTAAACATTTGTTGATTGAAATTCAAGAGACTTTTCTGCTCTGTGTAACTGCCCTGACAATTGGCTTAAAATTGGTATATTGAAAAATGTTTATTTTAAAACAGTAAATCTTGGATAAAAATTATTAATATCTTTCCATGGATTTTTTTTTCTGCCTTATATATGAAGGAGGGAAAATGGACTCATGCTAGTCTTTTGAGTATTGGGTAGTAAAATCCCATGCCCTCAGAGTTCATAATGACCATACTTTTCTTAGTTGATAACCCTGATATTCTCAGTTCACAGAAAATCATAACTATTATTCAATATTTAATTTTTTTTAACAAAATAAGATTTCATTGGGATATAGCGGAAAGAGCACTTGAACTTAGCAGGACCTGTTCTACTTATGCTTACTACCTGTGGCCTGGAGCGAGTCAATAAGCCTTTCTGAAATTAATTTTCTTATCTTCTTATATCCTTACTGGCTTTAAAGGCTACCAGCCTATGAACTCTCTCATTATTTAAAAATGATCCTTTAAAATGTCCGAATTAATACTGTCAGTCCTATTAATTTATGTAATGTTTACATGATTTGAACTTAGAAGCTGCTTTGTGAAAGCTTCTGCTTAGCACTTATGACTTGTAGGTCAGTAGAAAATCAACACTTTGGAATTTTGATTGCATGGTGATCTTTTAAAATATTCCTCCAGACCTTTCTGGAGTTTTGGATATAAAAATAAATTAATTCTGATAAAATCAAAAGTACTTTTGTTTTTGAATAAAAGTGGATGAGTACTTCATTTCAATAATGGTACAATAATATCTTTGTTTCCTCTCATTCACATCATTCTAGCTTAAATTATTTATTAGTTGGTCTTTACCATATTTCTGTAATAAGAGTTGAAATTTTAAAAATTAAATTCCATTTTACACACAAAAATGTGGAGACTTTTTGCCACATAATTCAACTTTAGAATTAGGACTGAATTAGGATCCTATGTATCTCTTTTATAATCTAAAGACAGTGTTGACACTCAGCATGACACTTTTTAGCGGATGACCCTGGACAAGTCACTTAACCTCATTTCCCTAGCCCTTGCCCTTCTCTCTTAGGAGTTTTAACTAGGACCAAAAGTAAGGATTTAAAAAAAAAAAAAAAAAAAAAAAGAATACTCAACTCAGAAGAGAGACAAAAGCATTGAGCAGCTTTTCCTAGTGCCTGTTTCAGCTTAAATTCCTGCCTTTTATAGGAAGGAGGAAAAATAGACCCATGTTAGGCCCTTTTGAAATGGTTAAATACCATTTAGTTACTGGAATTTATTTCAGTGACCCTTTATCAGTTCTTTGACCTCTCTTCAGCCTTTGACACTGTCAGTCACCCTCTTCTTGATACTCTCTTCTCTTCTGGTTTTCCTCCTACCTATTTGACCTCTTAACACTCCTCAGTCTCCTTTCCTGCATCTCCATCCAGGCTATCACTATCAGAAGTGGGTGTCCCACAGGGCTCTAATCTAGGCTCTCTTCTCCCTCTATACTATGTGACTGAAGATCTCATTAGCTCCCTTGGATTCAGTTATCATCCCTATGCAAATGATTCTCAAATCTACCTTATCTTGCCCTAACCTGTCTACTTTCCTTATTAGATATCTTGAACTGGATGTCCGGTAGACATCTTAAACTCAGCATGCCCACAGCCAAACTCATTGTATTTTTCCCCAAACCTTCTCCCCTTCCAAATGTCTTTGCTACTGTTGAGGGCACCACCATCTTCCCAGTTCTCAGCTTCTCCTTCTAGGTGTCATCCTCAGCTCCTTACCCTTTTCATGCTCCCATGTCCAGTCTGGCCAATGCCTATCAGTTTTACCTTGGTCACATCTCTCAAATATATCCCCCTTCTCCTCTGATTCTGTTTTTTCTTCACTTCCAGACTGTTGGAATCACCCTGTTGGTTGGTTGGCTACAGGTGTCTCCCCTCCAGTCCATCCTTCACTCAGCCACCAAAATTATTTTACTAAAGTGTAGGTCCAACCATGTACCCCTTCACTCAGTAAACTCCAGTGGCTCCCTGCACCCATAGGATCAAATATGAATTCTGTTTGTTCAAAACCCTTCCTACCTAGTTCTCCAGCCCCAGCTCTAAATTTCAGTCTTTTTGCACTGCACTCCCTTCTTCAGTCTGGTGATACTGGCCTTACTGCAATTCCTTGACTCCATCCAATTCTGTCTCTTGACTCTCAGCTCCAGGCATATTCTCTGACTGTCCCCCATGCCTAACTCTTTTCCTTCCTCATCTCTACCTAGTGGCTTAACTGGCTTCTTTTAAGTCCCAGATAAAATTGCTTTCTACAGGAAGCCTTTCCCTCAATTTCTCTTAATTCTAGGATCTTCTCTCTGTTGATTATTTCTTATTTATTCTTTATGTAGCTTGTTTATAAATAGTTGTTTGCAAGTTGTCTTTCCTCTTCCTTAGATTGTGAGAGGTGAGAAAAGTTGGACTGCCTTTGTATCTTTGTATTCCCAGAGCTTATTACAGTGACTAATACATAGTTGATGCTTAGTAAATGTTTATTGACTGACTTAATGATTTACTCCTATTTTCCTCCCTCATGCTCCTCCTCAAAACTTTTGGCCCCTAAAGATATTTCAGAAATCCATTCAGTGTACTTGGAAGCTTACTGATAAATCTATATTTGCATTTTTGGTTGCAGAGGAAATTTTGATCAAATACTTCTCTGTTTTTATTCCTTATCAGCACATTTTGATATAATCTTCTTGGCAAGTCTTGTGTCTTCTAATGGAAATGACACAAGAAAATGTCTAGGAAAACATAGTCTATTTTTTACAGTGGCTATTCCAAAGACAAACTGTTAATATATCTTAGAATTCTTCCTTCAGTGAGTTAATACATTTTAAGTTATTGATGTTATTTTGCATTCAGATGCATTTTAGAGAAGCAATGTGATATAATGTCAAAAGCACATTGTTTGAAAGGGAGCTATGCCACTTAGTATGATCTGGGGCAGGTCAAGTATCTGACCCTTTTTTCATCTGTAAAATGAAAATACTTGTACCACCACTCTTGGGAAAGTTGTTCTGAGAATCCAATAAGATATTTATGAAAGCATTCTTAAAGCATTTGTATCCATGTAAGTTATTTTTTTGGATCTTTGAAGCTTTATGCTCTAGTAGTTTTTATTGATGCTTTTTGCTTTTTATATCACGGTCATTCCTGAATATATTCCTTCTTGCACAACTCTCCCCCCTTAGATATCCAGCATATTTGCTCTACTGATTTGAAACTTGCCATTCTAGAGACTTTATAATAATTTTGTTAATGGCTTCACTTACAGCATAATTTTGATGCTGGAAACTGATCATATTATCTTATACTAAAACCTCATTTAAATCATATCCCTCTAATAGGAGATTCATAATCATTTGTACAGGGTTTTACCAAAGTTTACTTATAACTTGTTGGCATAGGGGCTGGGAAAAGAATGATTTGCCAAGCAAATGAATAGTGTGAATAAGGTGGAGAGGGGTCTGGTTTTGTGTACTTATGAAAATAACGTGTTTTTAAGGATTTGAAGTATCCATTTACACATAAGCATATAATTACAATATCAAAAGCCAGAACTGCCTTGTTTTATCAATTACAAGTTACAAATGATAATTACAAATTTATTTAGTCAGTAAACCAACACTATATTCTTGGAAATAAAACTGTTTTTCTCATTTAAAAAAAACAACACTATACTTTAGCCTTCACCAATTAATGTAGTCTTTTTCTATCCTTTTCTAAATCACCAGTCAGTATTATTGAAACTATGATATAAATGTATTCCTTTTGAAAAGGGTTTGGCTATAAGACTTCGCATTTTTATTGTAAGGTTTAGCAATATATTACTTCTGTGAGTAATAGTAGTTTAATTGTTTTGAGTTTTTTTTAATGTTTGATTTCTAGTCTTGTTGCTAATTCTAAGAAATAGACTAAATTAAAAAAAAAAACCCTTACCTTCTGACTTAGTGGCAAGGGCTAGGCAATCAAGTGACTTGCCTAGGGACACACAGCTAGGAAGTATCTGAGGCCAGATTTGAACCAGGGTCTTCCTCAGCCCAGACCTGGCCCTCTATCCACTGTATTATCTAGTTGTCCCTAGACAAAATGTTTTGACTGTTCAGGATGAAATCTGACATTTTATTATGCTGTAAAATAATCCTACAGAGTTTTATGTGTAAAATGCTGGACTATATACTATAGTAACAATCCTCATTTGTGAGAGGTCACCTTTGACTTACAATAAACACTTAGAAGTACTTATTTGCTCTTTTAGGGTAACAAAGAAGTATTAAGATTGTTTACTATAAAGTATTTTAAAACCGGAGAAGAACAACCTTAGATTTTCATGTCTAAGCGACTCATTTTACACATTAAATGTCTCTAGTTTTTCAATGACCTTTCCAAAGTTATATCAGAAATTTTCAAACTCAATTCCTCCAGCATTCTTTCTGATCACTATGATTGCATTCTAGGAATATGACTGATTTCCTCTGGACTGATATCTTAGTATATTTAAAATATGGCTATTCTAACAATAATAATGGGCAGATAGGTGGTACAGTAAATACAATGTGAGGCCCGGTGTCAGAAAGACTGGGTTCAAATTTGGCCCCAGACACTTCTAGCTGCGTTGCCCTGGACAAATCACTTAGCCACAGTGGCCTAGCCCTTACTACTCCTCTGCCTTAGAATCAATATTGATTCTAAGGCAAAAAGCAAGGGTTTGGGGAAAAAAAGAGAGGAGCAAAGGAAAGAAGAGAAAAGAAAGGAAAGGAAAAGAAAAATATATTATCTTAAATCTGAAGAGGCTTTAGTGGTGGCAGTTATCTGGTCCAACCTAAAATATAAATCTTCTTTTAACGTCCTTAACAAATAAATATTCTTTTACTTTCTGCTTTATGGAATTTCTCTTGACATATTGTGCTTTGGGGTAGATCTCTTAATATTTATTTTCTTATAACTTCTTGTTAGTCCTAATACTGTCCTTGGACAAAACAGAATAAGGCTTGTCCTTCCATTGAAGAACCTTACGTGTACTTCAAGACAGATTGTAATCATTAGTGCCTAGAGGCTCCAATGTCAGACAAAAAATTTTGATAGTTGGTGGGGAGCTATTAAAGGTCTTGGAGTGTCACAATCAGAGTTGTGCCATCAGAAAGATTGTTCTGATAAGTAGAACAAATGGAAATAATTGTAGCTTAGATTTATTTGGCACTTTATGCTAAGCCATTTACACTTAACAGCTTTGTGGAAAAGGTAATTGAAGTAGTATTGTCTCCATTTTATAGATAAAGAAACTGGCTGAAGAGGTGTGACTTGCTTCTGCCTCACTAGCTGTGTCAGAAATAGAACTTAAAACTTAAATTCTCTGAGTCTAATACCTCCAGAGTCAAATGCAAACTCCTCTGTCTAGTTACCTGGCTCTAGTCTTTTTGTCCATTACTTTCCTTCACACACTCCCTAGTCTAGCCAAATTAACCTTTTTGTTACACAGGTCTCATACATACCACTCCATCTCCAGTCTCTATGCCTTTGCGCAAGTTGACCTTCATTCTTGGAATGTACCTTTACTGTCACTTCTTCACTTGAAAAGTACCTTAAAATTATATTCAAACAGCTCATTATCTTCTTTGTGAAGCATTTTTAGATTCATCTTTGCTCCCATAAATTATATTTATTATGTATTTATTTAATACATGTATATATGTATATATTGTGTTCCCTTATAGTCTACAAAACCCTTTGAGGGCAAGAACCGTTTCCTTTTTTGATTTTGTACTGTGAATGCACAATCACCCACCCAACTCTTAATAAAGCAGATTGCCACTCATGTCATCTCACTTTTATAACTTTTATCTATATCTTCCAAAAATCTTCTGAAAGGGAGGGGTTCCATTAAACCTGCTTGGTTTCCTTTTAGTAGTTCCATTTAACATTACATTGGCCACCAGTGCACCTGGATCTTATTCCTACCCTATTCCATTATTGGCCTGCTTCCTTCTTATAAGGTTTAAACTTTAATGGTTTGGCTAAAATATATAAAGATTATAAATAATAGTGGTGGCTGCCGATTCAAAGTATTATTGCTCAAAGTTGAAATGACTTTAATAGCTTTTAGTTACAAAAAAGGTGGAAAGGGTGAAAGCAGAGAAATACAAAAGGGTAGAGAAGACATTAGCCTATCTAACTAAATATTGCTCTGGTGCTCAACTCAGCCAGGACTTGTTGACCTTCAACCAGAATTAAACTCTCTCCAGAAGACAGAAAGGGAAAGCCAGTTATCCACTTACCCAAGTTCCTTCCAAGAGACAGATCAAGACAATGACTTCAGCTGAAGGTGATTCTTGAAGTTGACCTTCTTGGAGTCGACTTCTTTCCCTAGCCCCAGAAATTCAGGTCCTTTTATCGTGGGTTCTTGTCTTTTCCCCTTTTCATGGGGGCCAATCACAGCTTCCAAACTTTGTCTAGCACTGCCCAGGGGGTAGTGTTTGTGGGAACCAGTTCTCACCTTCTGGAGGTGAGAATACTCATCACAGATTCTTGGCTGATTGAGTTTCTGAGGGTGTAAATTCTCTAAATGGTTTGTGAGCTCTCCACCTAGTTCAAGCTTTTGTTGATTCAATCAAAAGATAGACAAAGGAGAGTTAATCCTGTCTTCATAATCTAAAGATATATTAAGTAGGGGTACTTAAGTTATTGTTAACCAAAGTGTTAGCTCCAACTAAGCAAAGAGAATAATGGATTCCCTTTCACAAATATAAACTCCAAGAGAACAAAGAATTCCCTTTTACATTCTCTATACTTGTACTTCAGACATCTTAATCCTGGGCAACATGCTGCCATCAATTTGCTGTTTCTCTTCATTGTCCTTTGGGCAACTCACTTAGATTTTTTTTTTTTTTTTTTTGAGATTGCACTATTCCATTATTCACAGAAACATAGCACCACCAAAAGGATATTGGTTTGAAAAGATAAGTTTTTGTTTGGGGGAGAAGCTTGAGGTCCTTAAAAATACTGGGCAGTTTTCTGAATATATTTGTTTTTCCACACCCCTAATCTTCCTATAGAGCTGATGTCCATCTGCATAATCTATTCATGATCAGTGTAAAGGTACAAGATAGATTTGGAAATTACATATTTATAACCTTGTATATTGTGTATCTATATATAACCTTTTATATAATTGGGTAATATACATTCTTTATCCACTGGCATCATCACTACAAATCCTTAAATGGTTTTGGACCTCATATTTGATAGCATTCTACACTTTAATACAGGTATCCTGACATTGGAGCAATTGGAGGATCTCAGCTCTAAGGAACAGCTCCTCCCAATTTGGATCAGTCAGTATTCTATATAATATTAGCAAAAACTCTTTGAAGAATACACATCTTAATTTTTTCTTCCCTTGATTTAAATAATACTGAAGTGAAATTACTTGGGATCTGTCATGGTTACCTTGTATGATTTTTTTTTTTTTTTTTTTTTTTTTTTTTTTTTTAATTTTAAACCCTTAACTTCTGTGTATTGACTTATAGGTGGAAGATTGGTAAGGGTAGGCAATGGAGGTCAAGTGACTTGCCCAGGGTCACACAGCTGGGAAGTGTCTGAGGCCGGATTTGAACCTAGGACCTCCTGTCTCTAGGCCTGGCTCTCAATCCACTGAGCTACCCAGCTGCCCCACCTTGTATGATCTTAACAGTGATCTTTACACTACAGTATGGTATGCTGTAGAGTATATCTTTACAAAAGCCTACCAGTTCCCTTTCATCAAGAATGGCCTTAATGTGTGGAGATCATTCTGATAAAGATGAGAAATTAGACACATAGATTAGTACTAATTGATATTTTCTTTTTTCCATAGTATCCATGATAAATTATATTTGCTTGAGCTCTTCTCTTTTTGCATTTTTCATCAATCCCTCAAAAAACTTAAAATTGTATTATTGCTAACATAGAGGTCCTCCTTGTATACTTAGTCTGGTTTGCTATTCCCAATTTTCTTTTCTTTAGTGGCATTTCTGCTTCATAATGTTTATCTCAATGTGCCTTTGTGAAGAAAATAAATTTGGAAAAGCTATAACAGTATTCTGTGACATTATTTTTGATTATTCTGTCATATTCTCAATCTCATCTTAAATGTTTCTGAGATGATCTAGCATAACTGGGTCTCAAGTTAAGCCTTTTATAAGACTTGTTTTTTCCTCTTCTACCTCCTGCTGTATTGATTCAATATTGTTCATAATCTTCAGTATCATCCTCTACAAATTAGTTTATATTTAATTATGCAGCTAATTATTTTCTAATTAGGCAGTAGATAGAGCTTCAGACCTAGAATCATGACTTACTAGCTGTGTGAACCTGAGCAAGTCACTTAAATTCTGTTTGCCTCAGTTTCTTCACTTATAAATTAAGGGTAATAGTAACACCTGCCTCACTAGGTTATTGTGCAGACAAAATGAGATACTAATTGTGAAATGCCCCTAAAACATTATCTGACACATAAGACTTTTTAAATGCTTGTTTCCTTTTCTCTTCCCTAAACTAGTTTTGCCTTTGATGGCCTTATCTTTCCGTTTTTCAGAGATTGTTAGTTTTCTGTCCCTTGGTTTTAATGAGTTGATTAAATTTCCTTAGGACAACTTTTGGCAGTATCCATTTTCTCTTTTTGGTTTTGATGGTTCATTTGAGTATACACTAGGTTAGGGCTATTTTAATTTCATACCATAATTTCTTGTTTTGATTTTTCTAACTTAGTGTTTATTTTGGTGTGATGCTATTTGACTCTTGCTGTGCTCAGAATCTCCCAACTCTTCTGAAACCACATTCTTAATACATAAATATTATGAGTCAAAGATGATGGACTTTAACAGCAAACAAGGGAGAGAAAACCCTGAAAAAATTCTATAAAGAAGGTCTCCCTAAAAAAGTAGGAGCATTTGACCTTTTAGATCTTAGATCTCTTTGACCTTTTATTAACTGGGAGTGATAACTTCCACAAGAATCCACTCATCTTTGACAATTATCCAGTCATAAGGACCAGTCAGAAATTTACCTCCTGAATCTAGGCAAAATGTTAGTTACTGTGAGTTGAAGTTATCTTCATTATGGTCTTTTTGAAGCTTTTAAGAGCACAGCTTTGGATGGGAGGGGTGAACCAAGTACTCACTGAAATAAAGCCTTTTCTAGCAAGGTAGGTTCTAGAAAGGCTTACCCACTCTTACTTAACATTGCCTTAAAAGAGCTCTGGGTTGCATCCATGTTGTGTTTTAATGAAACATCAGAATAGGACTTTTGTGGATGTTAACATTATTAGCTATGATAGCTACAAAAGCTAAATATGATGTTTCTTATTTTTCTAGCTGATTGATATAGATTTTCTTTGCCTTTCATCATCTTCATAGATTTTTATTTTTATTTTTTCCCCAATTATTCATTTTTTTATTTTTTTAATTTTTTAATTTTTTTAACATTTATTAATATTCGTTTTTAACATGGTTACATGATTGATGCTCCTACTTTCCCCCTTCACACACCCCCCCCCACATCCCCCTATAGCCAACGCACATTTCCACTGGTTTTATCATGTAGATTTTGATTTTTAAAGAGAACTAAATAATTTATTAATCTCAATCTTTGTCATAGACAAGTCTTCTCAGAGTCATAGGAAAATTACACAGGCTTGGAATCATGACTAGATGTAAAGCACTTGCATCAACAATATTACAGTATTGAGGGTTTTTTAAAGTGTTATAAGATGTTGACATATTCTTCTTTATTTGATTATATAACTAGGGAGTAAATGGAATAGTAATATCTCTGTGCCCAAGCACAAAGCCAACACTAGAAAAGAATGTAAAAAGAATTACTAATTTAGATTTTTGTGGACTAGTAGATTTCAAGTCGTGTTGCAGATGATTTTTAAAATTTAATATTTAATGATAAGCTTATAATTTTGTCACTTGTTGTATCCCTATTGCTTAGTATAGTACCTGGCACAGAATAGGTATTTAGTAAATGTTTATTGACTCGCTGACTTATCTTGATTCATCAACAAATGCTGGCAGATTTATGTGCTGGTTGGCCTTTGTTTTCTTGGCATCCTGTTCCAGTGACCCACCTACAAGTGTATACGTTGTAGCACTAGGCTAAAAACTTTTAAAAGGCCTATAACAGGGAACACAAAGATATTAATTAATTAATTAATGGTTAATTGATTATTAATTGATGGTATGCATTAAAGAGATATTCAATAATGCAAAACAGCTTCAACTAAGCAAAACATAATTAGGAAAAAACCATTAGGACTAGATAGGCTTAATATAAATTGTTGAATGAGGAATAATTAATGAAAAAGTTATACTGTATTCCTTTATTCTCAGAAGACTATATTCTTTTTTGTTACTTAGTCATTTCAGTCATGTCCAATTCTTCATGACCCCCTTTAAGATTTTCTTGGTAAAGATACTAGAGGAGCTTTACCATTTCCTTCTTTAGCTCATTTTGCACATATAAAGATGTGCATATATATAGATACACAATGCAGTGACTTGGCCAAGGTCATACAACTAACTAATAAGTGGTTATGGCTGGATTTGAATTCAGGAAGATAAATCTTTCCCATGCTAGTTCCAACACTATCACTCCGCCACTTAGCTGGCTCCATTGCTAAGGAATACAAGGATGAAAATGCAAAATGACTCTGAACTCATTTCAATAGGAGGAAGAGAATTGGATTGCCTTTAGGAAATCACAGAGTTCTTTCAATAATCTGAACCATCTTTATGAAACAAAAGCCATGTGTGTGTGTGTGTGTGTGTGTGAGAGAGAGAGAGAGAGAGAGAGAGAGAGAGAGAGAGAGAGAGAGAGAGAGAGAGAGAGAGAGAGAGAGAGATACAGGTGAAGCAAGATCTGTATTGCAGAATGATGAAGCAAGTCATGGAATTCTATAACCTCTGAAAAGCTGAAGTTAACTAACCACTCCCAAGGACACAATAGAAAGTTCATTTAAGGCATGAAGGACAGCCAGTGCCCACCCTCATCCCCCAAGACAAAAGAGAAGACCAGTTTGGGTGAATCATAAAGTGAAGAGGAAGAGTTAATTTCTAATGATGCTGGAAAGATAAGTTGAGGCAAAGTTGTGGAGTGTTAAGCTAAAAAGGAATTTTTATATAATTCTAGAGACAATAAGAAGCAACTAGAAATAATTAGAGAGAAAAATGGTCTGATCTGTACGTACTTATAGATGGATTGAAGTAGAGAGGGGCTTGATTTCGCAATAGTTTGGTGATAAAGGCCTGAATTAAGGTGCTATGAAAGAGTTAGAAAAGGGAAAGATGGAAGTAAAAATGGCAAGATTTGGAAATCAATTTAATATGGACTGAGGAAGAGAAAAATTGAGGATAAATGCAAGGTTATGAATCTAGAAGACTCGAAGAATGATGATACCTTCAACAAAGGGAGAGAAGTTTTGTAAAAGAGTGATGGGTTTGGTAGGAAAGAGTTCAGATTGGGACATGCTGAGTTTGTGATGTCTCTAGGACATTCCCATTTCATATGCTTAAAGGTGGTAGGGCAGGGTCTCTGCAATTAATAATGTGGAGTGTCCTGCATAAAATAATTTAAATATGTGTGATTTCTTATCAAAGAATCAGTTTTGAGTACTTGTAGAGAACTGCACATTTAAGTTATCTAAACCTTGATCCTAGGGAATATTCGTTAGAGTATAAACCACAAAACTAAAAAAGTATTCCTATTGGTTCAACAGACTTATTTTGTATCTAATTGGAGACAGTCAAACCATGTCAATGAGGAATGTATTCAGTATGACGTACAGAGTGGATCAGATAATGTTAACCATGGTACCTTTGGTCTTGCCAACTACATAATATTGGGTCACAAAGAGACTGGAAGAGCAAAGTCTAGTACTGGTGGCTCTTGAGAAGCTAATTTTCCATCATGTAACCTACTTAAAGTTGTTTAGTAACTTCATACATACTTTTGTACTTAAAGGTTTCTTTATCCAGGGCTAAGTTCAGCTTAGACTTTAGAATAAAATAAAAAATTGTTTTCAGAGTTAGTCATTACAGAAAACAGTTGCAAGTTCAATTTGATTTTAAGTAAATCTTGGTGTGGCTGTGGATGATGTAAGATTCCATAGTAAGTGGAAAATGTAACTTAAGGTCAATGACTTCAAAGTAACCCTTTAGTAATAACAGCCAGGCATTTGGCAAATTAGCAAGTACTATCCTAGAAGATTTCCAGATATCAAAAGAAATCTACTAGTTGGTCTATAAATCTTGTCTCTAAGCAAAGGGGGGCATTATGGTTTGTGAAACAAGTTAACAAGTTAAGTTTTTTTGTTTTTGTTTTTTGTTTTTATCCTGGGACTCCATTCTAGGAGCATAGGGCCACAACCAGTAGGCAATGGGTCGCTCAGGGTCACCCAGCTGGGAAGTGTCTGAGTCCGGATTTGAACCAAGGACCTTTTGTCTCTAGGCCTGGCTCTCAATCTACTGAGCTAGCCCAGCTGCCCCTACTTTAGGTTGCAGTTTCTTTAGCAGATGTAGTTTTTACAGGGTGGGATTGCTAGCCCCATGCCCAACCCTCCTCCTTTTTCATCCGGGCTAGGGACCGTCCTTAGCCCAGGAGTGGTAAGGGTGGGTGATAGGGGTCAAGTGACTTGCCCAAGGTCACACAGCTGGAAGTGTCCGAGGCCGGACTTGAACCTAGGACCTCCAGTCTCTAGGCCTGGCTCTCAATCCACTGAGCCACCCAGCTGCCCTGTTTTAACTTTAGATAGTAGAATTTGTGCAAGTCTGTATGAAGGGGCATGATGGAAAACTAAGATGGAGGACTTCTCAGTGTATTACATTCTCAACTTTGTTCTTCACTAAAATATATGCTCCTTTTAAAATTAAGCTTTTTTAAATTAAAAAACTACATTTGGAATACCCTTTGAATTATTGACTGTTGAAAATTGATTGTTTTTTATTAATATAAGAAAACTTTCTTTCATACAGTCATGAATTAATTAATATCAAGAATGCCAGTCATTTAATGAATTGAAACTTAATACCTTTGGCCAGAAAATGTAGTTCTGAGTTTTCCAATAGCACTTTTGAGAAACATTTGCAAACTTAAAAGAATTCCATATTTCAGGGTTTAGTGAGCATGATATTTTAACCTTGATGGTCTTATTAGAGCAATGGAAGAATATGTTGGTGGTATTTTTTTCCTTTTAAATATTAAATATGCAATTTTGCGTTTAACATTGGAATTAGCATTGAAATTTTGCCAACTCTTCATTTTCCAAATTAAGTTTGGAAAATACTGGTTTAGGGAGTATAGTTTTTGAAGTTTCATCTGTAAATTATACCATAATCTTTCTGGGCATTCATTTAAGACTGAAGAACCAGCAAATGCTCTCCAGTTTTCACTTTATAATTGGTCCCAGGGTGTAGCTAGGACCAGATTAGCTATATTGTCTGCTTATCTTCTGTAAAAAGAAACACTCATTGCAGCCATGAAACAGTTGTTTGAATACAGCTGCTTGTTTTGATAGTGTTTGGTGAACAGCCTTGGGTAACCTTTCACCTGCTTTAATGGAGTGGGGTGAGGAGGACAGATAGAGGCCAGATGGTTAGTAGGAAACAGTCAAGGAAAATGCTATGTTCTAAACTTTCTCTGCTCCATTGAGTGATCACTGACTCACCTTATTGAAAAGCCGTATTTTTAGATTTTTTAAAATACATTTATTGATCCCACAGTCACATACTTCATTCTCTTTAATAAGAGAATCCCAAACCTAGAGAGCCAATGTTAGAATCACTACTAAGTCTTGTTACTAGAGTCACTTTATACTTGGTGATAGTTTTCCTCTTCTCTCTTCCCCCCCCCCCCAAGAACTCGAATCCTATAAGGATGATATTAGAAAATAAGTATTGCTTTATTAGTTTAAATATAAGAAGCAGAGAAGCTGGCTTGAGAAAGAATTGGAGTTTCAAATAGGGCTGAGAGAGAGAGTGTTAATTTCAGCTAGTTATTTCTATGACAGTTACACGCTCTGGGGGTGGCATTCCAGGAGGGGCTTCTGGCAGTCGACAGAGCCACACGCAGCTTCTTTCTCTCTCAGGGATGGAGAAGGTAGCATCTTTGCCTCTCTGTCTCTCTGTCTCTCTCTCTCTCTGTCTGAGGGAAAGACTTGAAGGAGCGGAGTATTTTCTTTTCCAACTTGGGAAACACTATTCATTTATCTGTTACTGTCTATAGATTGGTTAAACTGTGAAAAGACCAAACAAAACCTGGTCTTTAGTTTGGACTCTGAGTCTGTTAAGGCTCAGAGTCCTAACTTGATTCTTGTGGAGACTCAGCCAACTAGCCTTGGTTATCTTTATAACCTAAAGGCGAAGTTAAGAGTTACAGTGGTTAGGTTTATTTAGAATATATAAATTTAGTTAGTTAGATCAGGGAGAATTAATGTAGCCTGAGAACCACAGGAGAAGCGGTTCCTTGCAGGACCTGGGAGTTTAGTTGGGTGGAGTTAGAATCCCTTAGAATTAGAAATCCTTTTTCTCTTATATTTATTTAAATAAATAGTTTATTTTTCATAAACAAGAGTCTCTTTAGCGTTTCTTGGGCCTGGCCCTGAAGGGAAGTTCATCTTTGAGCTTCACTTCACTTACCACTGAAGATACTTTGATAACATTTATCAAAAGTATCTGGAAACAATTTTGAACCTTTATTTTCTAGTTCTTTATGCCTTATTTGGGTGCTCGCCTATTTTATTTTTACAATCCTTTCACCTAATAACCTGAATGATACTGTGATTTCGGCAAGATGATCTATTTTGTTTCTGAAAAGGAAGAAATTATTTACTTGGTGTGGAATACTTGGGAAAATGCACTCTGCCTTTTTGGAAAGTTTAAACACCAAGACTTTTTTTTCTTGTTTAGGGAAATAACCAAGAATTATTTCAGATCCAGACTAGAATGTGGAACATATAGGATGGTTAATCTACAGAATGGTTTTAGTTGACTTCCATGCACATTAGAGGTCAGAGTTACTGACTGTTGACCACCTGTTAGGCCTGACAGCTGCCTGTCTAGACATATGCATAGATTATCTGTGAGAATATTGTTGGAAGGCCCCTTGCTGCCTGGTGACCAGGACCTGATTACCAATTTAAACTTGAAAAATCAGTTCTGAAAGGTTTAGATTGAGTCAGTAAAACATGTAATCACTTTTGCCCTCCTAAGTTCTCTCCTTAAAAGAATTTTAGACTATTACTTTACCTAATGGTATTTTCTCTTTGAGGGTTGGGACCGAGAAGTAAACAAGCAGGGTGGAACTTCCCTAATCTTTGTCTAAGGCTGTGTCATAACATGGTTTTATGGAACTGTTGCCTAGAGCAGGACCCTATAGTCACTATTACAAAACTAATTTTTATGGATTCTTTTCCTCTTTTAATATTTAATATCATTCCCCAAATGCCCTAAAGACTAACAGATGTCTTGAGTTAATAGAAACCATATTTACTTTCTTTGAGTAATGTCCTTACATTTTTGCTGTGGCTTCTTTACAGGAGCTGTGAGTGAAGTAGGGACTTGGCCATTCTAACTTTGAGAGAGCTTTGTTTGGCAATGTTCGGTAACATTTTCTTATCATAGGGGTCACAAAACACTGGACTAAGTAGTGAGAGAATTGAATCTCAGTCAAGTGAACTTACTTGTTAGTAGAATTGGGATGCAAACGCAGGACTTCCGGACCCACAAATCCAATGTCTTTTCTACTCCAATCCATTGATTAGCCATTTAGCCAAAACACTCCTCAGTTGTTTTGAGTAAACATGACTTTATTGCATAATGCTTATCAAATGGCAATAAATCTTTTGTCCTAGCTGTTTGAGAAATAGCTCCCACGCATATTTTAAATATCAGTGCTTATATGAAGGTTGGTTACCTAGAGTAATGGATCTGAAATATCCCAAGGAATATTTAAATTGTATCAGAAAGAAACTTGTTCTTTTATTTTACTATGATTTAATCTAGTTTAAACTGGCTGTATCTCATCTTTGATATTAAGAGCTTTCAGTTATTTTAATTTCTCAAAATTTTGTTTATTTAAAGTTTATTTAAAGTTTGACTCTACAGTTTTCTTAGTCAGTACTTTTAAAAGTAAATTCATTCTTTTGTAGGCATATATTTTTCTTGCATATAAAGGAAGATCTGTTGGCTGGCAATCTTCAATGTTCCCCAGAGCATGCTGTTGAACTCAGTGCACTATTGGCGCAGACAAAATTCGGTGACTATAATCAAAATACAGCCAAGTATAACTATGAGGAACTGTGTGCAAAAGAGCTCACAGGTGCTGCCTTAAACAGGTAACTATGGGCTTCTGCTTACATAGACCATTGACTTAATCTACTGACATGTGGATATGAAGTATAGTAACACTGAGCTCTTGCCCTTTCTCACCTCCTTTTTAACAGCACTTTACTTGAATAGTCTTAAATGTGAAGAGAGTTGTGGCCGATAAGTTATATATAAACAAATCTTCTATCACTTAATACCTGGGTGTGGACTATCCCATTACAGCAATAAATACCAGTGAAATATCTTTTTCCCCTTCCTTCTTGTACTACCTTACCCTTCTTCTAATCTCCAATTTTAAAAACCTTAAATTCTTATGTTTGCTTTATACTTATTTGTTGACTTTCAGTCCCTGAATAACTCAAGTAGAGAGATTGCTAGTACTTCAATGGATCTTAATTTCGGTGATATTGAGTATTCTTTCCGCATTTGCTGGTCACAATCCCTCCACATCTCATCCTGTGCATGTCTCAATACTTGTCCATGACTTTCTGCAAATTCTTCACAGTATATCTACCTGATATACTATTTTGTGGGTGTCAGTACCTCACTAGGCAGGACACTCCACATGTAATCCATCACTCTTACTGTATAATTGTCCTACCCTCTATTCTAATCATGCATATTTGTTACATCTTTTCTTAAAACATTTGCATTTCTTATATTTATCATTGATAATATGCCATATAAGTCTTTTCTAGCTGCCTGCTATTTTCAATCTTTTGCAATATTGACCTGAGAGGTTTAATTATATAATTTTTTTTACTATGGGTTTTAGGTTTTTCTTTTTTTTACCTCTAGGTGTTAATTTTATTTCCCTCTAATGTTTCTTTTTAAAGTATTAGGAATTTATGCACTATAGAATTCTTATGAAATTCCAATACATTAATTTCCCTCCATATCTTTGCATTTTTTAGAGTTCTGCAGAATTTTAGAGGTCAAATTCTAGCCTATAAAGTTTCTTCTTTTTTTTAAGTTATTGGTTTGTCAAAAAGTATCTTGAGTATTTTGTTGTAGTTTTCAAAACAAGTGGAAAGTGAACTTTAAAGCAATAATGCATTTTAAGTTATGCCATATTCATCACTAATTTACATTAGTGATGAAATCAATATGGCTTATCAGTAATTCATTCATATAATATGCCCAGAATGAGATCTCTTCATCTTTAGATCTCTTTGCTGATAGAGCTTTTTTTTTTCTTTTATAGTATTACCATGAAACACAAGGAATTGGAAGGGATGAGTCAGGCTTCAGCTGAATACCAAGTTTTGCAAATTGTATCAGCAATGGAGAACTACGGTGTGGAATGGCATTCAGTGAGAGACAGCGAAGGACAGAAATTGCTCATTGGTGTAGGACCTGAAGGAATCTCAATTTGTAAAGATGATCTCAGCCCAATTAATAGGTAACCAAAATCATTAAAACTCTGAGGTGTATTTTTTCCTGTGGCCTTGATTATGAAAATAGAAAACAGTTGAAAGTTTGAAAAATTATCACACCTTAAATAAAATGCATTCTTTTGGATGCCCATTAATATTTTTCAGGCTTCTGTTAGTATTTAATAATCACTAACTTAGAAAATAGAAGCTTACTGGCATTAACAAATAAGGAGTTCACTGCCAAGTTACTATCCATAAAGAGAATTAGGCTATTTTTTGGACTGATTCTATTTTTGGTAAATACATGATTATTTATATACCTGTATCTGTATGTGTATAAACTTTTTTCTTATTTAACTTTACACATTAGTGGGTGAAAAGATTATTTGTCATTGACACATTAAGTAACTGTGCTTTATTCTTTTCTAAGTTATTTCTGCCAGAATTTAAGAAAATATTTATGGCTAAAAAAAAAACCACGAGTTGCAAACATTTTTCTTTGGCTCAACCAAAACTTTTTCCCCCATTTTTAGGATTGCATATCCTGTTGTTCAGATGGCAACTCAGTCTGGAAAGAATGTGTACCTAACAGTCACCAAGGAATCTGGTAATAGCATCGTTCTCCTGTTTAAAATGATCAGCACTAGAGCAGCAAGTGGACTTTACCGAGCAATTACTGAAACACATGCTTTTTACAGGTATTCATGGCTACTTAAATGAATTAACCCTTTGTAATTTGTCAGTGGGGCAGCTAGGTGGTACAGTGAATAGAGCAGAGCACCAAGCCAGGAGTTAAGACATAAGTTAAAATCTTATTGTAGACACCATTAGCTGTGTGACCCTGGGCAAGTCACTTAATTTTGTTGGCATCAGTTTCCTCATCCATAAAATGAGCTGGAGAAGGAAATGGCAAACCACTCCAGTGTCTTTGCCAAGAAAACTCCAAATGGGGTCACAAAGAGTCAGACATGACTAAAATGACTGAAAAATAAAAACAAACTTGTCAGTAGCAATAAACGTAAAAATTAAAATTCCACGGGATTCTAAGTTGGCCACGTTTTCATATAATGTTCTACCTGAGACTATCCTGCAAAATTTTAAAAAAGTTCACCCTATGGGAATGTTTTTACTTCCATGGCAGCAGAACTACATGAAGCCAACAGTCATCAGTTTGGTTCTGTTTAAATTATAGAGGCATTTTCCTTCCCTTTTTTATTTTACCTTATCTTCTTTCTTCTCTAGTGAACCTAGAATTGTGCTCATACAACTACTACCTTTGTAACTTTTAAAAATTTAATTAACTTTTCTTTAATTATAATGGTTCTTTTTAAAAAAAAAACAGAAAATTAAGATCTTTTGAGTTTTGTTGAACTACTGAAGACTCTTTTTATTTTAAAATCCTACTTAGAAATAGAACTATCAAAACCACTTTCAAACTTACATAAAATAGAAAGAACCCCTCATTAAAAATTTAAAAAGCCCAAACAAGTTTCTGGCTTATAGTATTTAGTTGTCCGAATTATAGAAATGCAAACATAGAGTCTTAAGTACCAAAGTAGTTTTTTGTTCAATCTTTTGTTGCAGGTGTGACACAGTTACCAGTGCTGTCATGATGCAATATAGTCGAGACTTAAAGGGTCACCTGGCATCTCTGTTTCTAAATGAAAACATTAACCTTGGCAAAAAGTATGTCTTTGACATTAAACGAACATCCAAGGAGGTGTATGATCATGCAAGGAGGGCTCTTTATAATGCCGGGGTTGTGGACCTTGTTTCAAGAAGTGACCAGAGCCCACCCAATTCTCCCCTGAAGTCTTCAGAGAGTAGCATGAACTGTGGGAGCTGTGAGGGACTCAACTGCCAGCAAACCAAAGCACTTCAAGAAAAGTTACGAAAGCTGAAGGAAGCCATGTTGTGTATGGTGTGCTGCGAAGAAGAAATAAATTCAACTTTCTGCCCTTGTGGTCATACTGTGTGCTGTGAAGGTTGCGCTGCACAATTACAGGTATGAGAAATGTCAAGTAGACTATTATGTTTATGATATTATTAGATGACGATTTATGTTTTTCACAAATTAAAAATGGCCATCTGCATTTGACGAGATGGATAGAGATAGATATCCAACATAGTTCATTTAGATTATTATTTAACGTTTCCTATATTGATAAAATACTGATTTTTTTTGGCAATTATATTATGAAAATAAAAGAAAATATCTTTATCCCTTAGTTATGAGATTTGAAATTAGGGATGATCCATTTTGCTAATATATATAACATTTTTTCATCCAATTAGACTCTTCCTACTATCCAGGATGTTTAGTTTACCTCTGTGTGCTTAGGGAATTGAGATTCTGATACCTAATCAAATATCTACCTTCAAAAATTCTCTGGAGTAATTTCTTCTGTGGCATTTTTAAGTTTTTTCCCCAGTTACTTTCTGACATTGAATACAACCTATTGCAAATTATACTCACTTTTCAGTGGTAGATCATCAATTGTATGTGAAACTAGCCTCAAAGAGCAAAACTTAATATTCTCTGGTAGGCAACTGACCAGTGGTAGGACCATTTTAGAGATTCACAGCTCTGTAATGGAAATATAATCTAGAGTTATCATCTGATATTGTGTAAGATACCACTGCCTTGTTTTGAGGGGACGTTCCTGATTCATTTTCTGATATTGGGTATGTTTGTGCTGATTCGTTCTACTTGTTTCTTCTTGTAACCAAAACTAGAGATTTGCAAAACTCTTGATTAGATGTAGAAGTGCATCCTGATCATAGATCAAACAAAACTGAGCCAGCTGATTCACATAGTCATCAAAATCTTAACTTTGGCTTGATTATCATTTTGTATTTACTTCCTGGATTACTTGCCTGAGCAAAGATTTGAGTGGGCCATATTTTCCCAAGAGTCTTTATCTCACGGGAAAAGAAAAAGTCTATGATAGTCATTCAGTGATTGCAACATAACTTATTGTTGTTAAAAGTTTGATAGAAATCTTAATTTATTTCTTTCAATTTATAAACATTTTGGGTTTCTATCCAGGCTCCAGGAGAGCATAGAACTCTTATTACAATTGAGTCACATATTTTTGGATTATTTCCTCGCCAACCAGTATGGATAATTGAATTAATTATACTTTTCAACTACCTGATAGTACACATGGCTACTCTAAAGAAAAAGCCATAACATAACATAAAGGTGTTCTAACAGATTTTGTCTTTGTGTTTTTCAGTCATGTCCAGTTTGCAGATCCCGAATAGAACATGTTCAGCATGTGTATCTTCCTACCCATACAAGTCTCCTTAATCTTACAGTCATATGATATATTGTACTGATTTATTTACAAGCCACATTTCTACAAACTGCACTATTATGGACTAGAAAAAAAATGATTGTGGGAAAAATGGTCACTCCAACACCTGTCTGCATTGAGGAATGTTTCCCCAAAAGAATTGTTTCTGGAAACACAACCACCATGGTTTAAACCATCTCCATTTGTGGTACCTGAGGAACAATAAAGTTATGAACATCTCATAGAACTTGACTATCATGAGCAAGCCCATAAGGAAACACCAGGTTTCTTCTTGAGTGACAGATAAAGTGACACCAATGCCAAAAATTGGGCATTTGTAGGGGATTATATTACAAGCGTGTTTAATGTATCTGAAGAAAATTTCCTACCCAGAGCAAATTTTTTAGGAATTGGTATCAAAGATTTCTTTTGTTTCCTTTTCTGTGGTCATTCCAAACATTTGTAATAGGAATTTTTTTAAGTATACATTGTTTTAATATCAGTTTTTGCTTTTATAGCTTGTTTAAATATAAGGATTGGAGGATTAATATATTCTAAAATCTATTTTGTGACTTTTAAAAAAGTAATTGCTGGTTAAGTGTCAGATTCTAATCTGCCTGTTAGATAACAGATAATTCAATGCAGTGTAAGGTAGTTGTTTCTTTCTCTAACAGTACTTCCCCACCCCCTTATATCCATATGTCAGAAAGGTAACCTCTGAAAAGTAAAATCCTGAGTTAAGTAATTTTCTGCTCATTGTTAACCACTCCTTTGGGGTCATTTGGTTTGGTGGAAAGTCATTTCTGCTTACTTAAAGGAAGATCGTTTTCCCTAGAAAGACTAAATTAGACAACCCTAGAGATGGTTAGTACAAACTATGGTAGTCATTATAGTTCTTTCTAACTGTTCACTCCAGCCTCACCAAAGTGGTGGTGATTTTTGCTTGAACTATCAAGCCTTACTTATAGTCTCATCCTAAGTTTCATAAGCATTGTATAAGCTTTTTTTTTTTTAAGTGCTTGGGTATTAACTTTTGGTTGTCCTCTTTTTATATTGGGGGGTGTTGGGGCTGTTTTTTTGTCATTGTTTTCTTAAACCTATCTTCCATACCCCGTTTGGGCATTTTGGACTCTGATCAACTAGTAGGTTTTTCTAGGACATAGGGAAACCTAGATTACCTTCTTGGGTGCAATACTAGCGAAGTTCAAGCTAGAAAACCACACTGTCACTTTACTGAGATTTTTCTGAGTATACTTTTCATATTGCCTTAATGTAGCAGTGATGTGTTTATGCATTTGTTTCTTTGCACAGACATTTTGTCAAAATATTAAAATTCTACTTTTTTATGGCACATTAGCATATAAACCTTTATTGCAAGAGGTATTTATTTTTTCACTTGTAAAAAAATTGTTTCCACATAAAGAACTCTGTTATATCTTAGATTACATTTCTGTCTTTTTATATTCAGGTTAATAAAGACTTTAAAGCAAACACTTGGTTTCTTTTCTATCTTTGTACTTTATGATAGGCTTTACTTCATAGAAAAGCTAATGAAAATGATGTCACAAGTAATGCAACATTATTTTGTCTTACGAGTTCTGGTAGGCAATATTCTAAAAGCATTTATCCAGTGATTGTACATTTGCTTTCCCAAATTGTCCAACTTCCCTGTCTGTGAAAATTAGAATGCAGAGTGAAAATAGAAAAGGTTTTATTTTCCCCAGTCACTCTTCATATTTTTAAAAAGTTTTATAGATGATGGAAAAGGGATAAAAGATTAAACAGATGAAGGAAGTCTCAGACAGAATAAGCAATTACCCTTTAAGTGGAATACTCAGCCCCAAGCAAAGTTTTAAAACTTGAAGGAACTTGTAGAGAACTTTCTGATCTCCTCATTATATTGATAAGAGATGAAAACAGAGATGCACAAAGGAAGAATATCTTGCTCAAGTTCACGTGGATAGTAAGTAGGAAAGCCAGGATTCCAACCCAGTCCTCTTACTCTGCATCTTTAAGTATTTTTTCCTCTTGTACCACACTAACTAAAAGTAGCTCACTGCACCAGGTTTACTCTTTTGATTCTGGAACTACTTTGTAGATCAGAGAAATATAAGCAACTCAACTATCCAATCAAGGGAAGCTGTCAGATTAAAAATATATATAGATTTGTCCAATTAGAATGCTTTATAAATTTTTGGAGCATTCTTTTTTATGTCATATTTTACTTTGTTCACTTTCCTTGATTATTCGTGAGCAGCTGAGTAGTAAGTGGACTATACCAGGAGATGGGACAGCCTATCACAGACAAAAATAGAGTCGCAATCCTGGATAAAATCATTAAGAGTTGTCACTACTTTGTATAAAAAAATAGAATTTTACATATTATAGGAATAATTTGGGAAACTTATTTTAAAAGAAAATTAAGCAAAATATACAAATATTAACTTTAGCTGTAATCAGTATTCCTCCAGCACAACATACTGAACTTCCTAAAATACATTTAATACTTTGTTCTCAAAAAAGTTTGAATTTGCAGAGTATTTAAAAATTTTTCTCTTTAAAGTTAACATTTGCAATTCAAAAATGTAAAATAAGTCATTTAATTGTGAAATATGTGGTCTCTACACTACTGTCTTTCAATGATTAAGGATTAAATGCCCTTCAAATTCACAGTTGTCAAATTTTTTAACAGAAACAGATTTTTAGAGGTTTTCCAACTAGGTGGTTCTGTGTGTAATTAGAGCATTATATCAAGTTCAAATCCTAACTCCTGATTAGTAGCTGTCAAGTCACTTGATCTATTTTGCCTCAGTTTCCTCATCTGTAAAATGGGGATAATAATAGTTCCACCATGTGAGGATAAGCTAAGAATATTTGTAAAAGTACTCTGTAAACATTGAAGCATTATTATAATTATTAGCACATCCCAGGCTAGTTATTATTATTATTTATAATCTATTCTCAGGCAAGAAAACTGAGGCTAAGTGATTTATTCAGTCTTAGTTTAGTCTAGAATTTGCCTCTCTGGCTTTCAATTTATTTTTTTATTTGGCAATATTTTATTTTTCCCCAATATATTGGTTTTTTTCTGAAATTTTGAATCCTAAAGTTTCTCCCTCTTTCCCTTCCCTCTCCCTTTGCTGAGACACTTAAGTGATCTGATACAGATTTTACATGTGCAATTATGTAAACCATTTTTTTCCATATTCATTTTGTGGAAGAAAACAAAAAAATGAAAGTGATATAAATAATACATTGTTTTAAATTCAGACTCCAATTCTTTCTTTGAAAGTAGATGGCATTTTTGTCATGAGTCCTTTAGGATTGTCTTGGATCATTACTGAGAATAGTTAAGTAATACACAGTTGTTCATTATACAGTTATTGCTGTTTCTGTGTATAATGTTCTTACTTTACTTTGCAGTCAGTTCATGTAAGTAAATCCAGGCTTTTCTGAAATCCTCCTGCTTATCATTTTTTATAGCATGATAGTATTCCAATTACACTCATATACTAAAATGTACTCAGCCATTCTCTTGTCGATGAGTTATCCCCTTGTTTTCTAACTCTGTCACCACAAAAAGAGCAACTATAAATATTTTTGTAAATATAGGTCCTTTTCCTTTTTGTTTTTTATCTCTTTGGGATACAGACCTAGTAATTTCTATGACTGGCTGGGTAAAAGCTTATGTACAACTTAATAGCCCGTTAGGCATAAATCCAAATTGCTCTCCAGAATGATTAAATCAATTCACAGCTCCCCCAATAATGCATTAGTATCTCAATTTTCCCACATCCTTTCCAACTTCTGTCATAATAGTCAATGTCTTATAGGTATAAAGTAGTACCTCAGAATTGATTTAATTTTCACTTGTCTAATTAATGATTTAGAGCATTTTCGCCAATAACTATAGGTAGCTTTAGTTACTTTGAGAACTCTCTTTGTATCCTTTGACCATTTATCAATCAGGGAATGTCTTGTATTTTTGTGCATTTGATCCAAATGAGACTTTTTATTAGAGACTTGTAATCATCAAACCCTTTCTGCTGACCAAGTTGTCTTGGTGTGAAAAATTGTGTCACCTCATCCTTTTGTGGTTCTGTCACTTCAGAATTTGTTTTAAGGTCAATTTGCTTGAAAGGTGATTTGGTAGAGATCAAACACATCCAGGTACTTTCTCAGCCATCTTAGCTCTGCCTCTGGCTTTCAATTTAAAGTTATAAAACTTTACCTAAGAACAGATTTTTCTTTCTGAATTCAGTATGGTATCTCATGGGATTCATTCCAGATTCAATAGTTAGATGCCATAATTTGCTAATGCCTCATCCCCAAACAGTCATTAGGTTCTAGGCAACACATAGAGAGACTGTTTATAAGTATGGCATTTAAAGTTAAAGGTCAACTGCGTACCATAAGAGAACAATTTGGCTAAAGCATGAACTCTTCCAAGAAGTGAAACATGAGAAAAATCCTTCCCTAGATAGAGTCATGGGCAAATTACCAAGTTCAAACATAAAAGTTCAATATGTGCTAGTTGGAACTAGGAAGAGGGAAAAGGGAAATTTATTTTAGTTTAAACTTACTTATAATGGGAAAATAAAGAAATGTGACAGTTCATGTAAAACATTCCAAAAACTAATAAATTTTCATCACAGCAATAAAGCTTGAGCAGATTCAAGACTACTTAGTCATAAGTGTACTAGTACTTCGTGTTCCCATTATGTCTCATAGGCAGTGCCATCGTCTCACTAAGGAAACCAAAACATTCCAAACTCCTTTAGTACGTCTTGGTGGCACCTTGATTGAAATGAAGAAGCCTGTTCAAAAGGAAAGAGAGAACAGACATGCAGTACTAGACTGTTGACAAGATGTGTCTAGAAGAGGGATCTAGGGACTCAGTATATTGAAAGCCAGTCCAAAAGATGGGAGGTCCTGGGTTCAAATGTGACCTCAGACATTTTCAAATTGTGGGACCCTGAACAAGTCACTTAACCTCCATTGCCTAACCCTTACCATTCTTTTGCCTTGGAACCAATATTCTAAGATGGAAGGTAGGGTTTTTTAAAAATAAAAATAAAAGAATACATCTAGAAGGATGTGATTAGCATATAAATGGGCTAGAAAACTTGCTTGCTGTGTGCTAAACTGGTAGAGTAAATGATGCTCTGTTCCCCTGAACACTCCACATAGCCAAAAAGAAAATAAATTGCCTTAAAACAGAAAAGCTAGAGGAACATGTCTTAATGGGGTAAGAGGAGGCAGCATCTTTGAGAACCTGGCAGAACTTGGAGCAACCCAACATATGAAGTCTCTGCCAGAAGCAATAAAGCTGCAGAATGGGAACAAGGCCAACCTGAGCCACTCCACACAGGTAGAGAAGGTAGAAAAGTAAGGAAACCTACATCTCTTATGTGGCAGTGAAACCCTAAAGCCACAAGGGAGCAGCAAGAGGGACCTGGAACTTTAGGACCCTACTCATTCCCATGTGGCAGCATAGCCTTGTACCTACAAGGGTTCAGACAGGGGGAACTGGAACCACAGTGATCTATTCATTCCCATGTGGCAGCAGAGAGCCCAGAGCAGGAGATCTGCCCAGGCATCCCAGACTACTTGGCAGGGGCAGGAAGGCCACAAAGTGGGGACCAGTCCAGCCCATAAAACAACAGGGAAACCGGTACCATGGAGTGCTGAAAATAGCTCAACAAAAAAGCTGCAAATCTCCCCAGAGCAAACAAGCAGGGCCACCTCCTTGAAAGACATACCAAGAGTAATAAGAGCAGACAGGCCTACCCAAGGACCAGAGAAGTATACTTTGTAAGCTTGCAGCAATGTATCTTCTACCCCAGGAACAGAGAAGAGCATCAATAGAAGGGTAAAGTAATGGGGGGGAAAAAACTAGAAAAATGAGTGAAAGACAAAAAATCTAACTTAAGAAAATTATTTTAGTGACAGCAAAGACCAAAATATGGAGGACAACAATACCAAAAAGGAAATATGTGAAGTACGTCAAGCCTCATAAGACCCCCTAGAAGAACTTGAAAAGAAGTTTAAAAATCAAAGAAAATTGACAGAAAAACTCAACAGCTAGAGGGGGAAATTCCCTGAAAAAATCAATTCCCTAAAAATTAGTGTAAAGGGAACTCCTTCCTCCCAAGGTCATGAACATTCTTCTCATCTGACCAATCCCATTAGTTTGGCTGCAATGCTCCAAACAGAAGTCACAGGTTAAGGGCCCTAGGAACGTGACCAAGAACTAAGGGTTACAAGTCCAGGTCAGAGAGACTTTGATTTATTCCTGATAGACCAGCTCAGAGAGACAGAAAGTAGCATGGAGAAAAAAGATATGAAAGATTAGACCATGGAGAAGATTGGGCTTTTCGTGTGAGTTTGCTAGGATTGATTCTTCTACTCCATTTGGCATTGGTGGCTTAGGCAGACTAAGTAAGACTAGTAAGGCTAGTAAGACTCTTGCTCCAAAGAGACTACCGGACTTCCACGTGGAGATCAGACCTTGTCAGGGAGTGAGCTGAAATTCTACAGATCAGACTTTAGAGTGGTAGGCTAGAAAAAATTTTCTACTTCCTTACTTATTTTTTTCTTATACTATATTTATATTAAATTAAATTGTCAAAAGCTACTGTTATCCTCGTGGCTTGAGTTAATTTTATAAATAGTGATTAAACCGATTTTTTACTAATATTATTTAACAAAATCAATTTCTAAGTATTACATGCAGCATTTTAATTATTACATATTAATTTATTTTCATTATTACATTAGAATAGACTAAAAGGAAAGTGAGCACAAAATACCTTGAAGGAAACAATTTCCTGAGGAATAGAATTGATCAAATGGAAACAGTGGCCAAAAAAAAAATCAACAACTGAAGAAAGTAACTCTTTAAAAGAGTTGGATTGGCCAAATGGTAAAGGAAATGCAAAAAACTCAAGGAAGAAAATAACTCCATAAAAATTAGAATTGGACAAATAGAAGATAATGAAATCATCAGATATCAGGAAACAATAAGACAAAAAAAAAATTTTTAATGGAAAAAAAAATGGAAGAAAGTCTAAAATACTTCACTGGAAAATGACCAAACTGGAAATTGATCTAGAAGAAATAATCAAAGAACCATCAGAATACTTGAAAACCACAATAAAAAGAAGAGCGTGGACACTATATTATAAGAAATCTCCAGGGAGAACTGCCTCGATATCCTTGAATGAGAGGGAAAAATAGAAATTGAGAGAATCCACTGCTCATCTCCCAAAAGAGACCCTAAAATAAAATACCCCAGGACTTATGTAGCCAAATTCCAGAACTCTCAGGCCAAGGATAAGCTACCAGAAAGAAACAATTCAACTATTGAGGAGCTACAGTAAGGATTATACACGGGATTGCACATTAACAGCTTTTACATTAAAGGACTAGAAGGCTTGGAATATGATATTCCCAAAGGCAAATGATCTAAGACTACAACCTATAATTACATACCTAGCAAAACTGAGCATAATCCTCCAGGGGAAAAAATTAATGTTTAATGAAGTAGAAGAATTTCAGACTTTCCTGACCAAAAAATGAGAGCTGAAAAGAAAGTTTAATGAACAAATTGGACAGTTAAGAGAAACATAAAAAGGTAAAGTGAAAACTTAAGGCTTTTGATAAGGTCGAATTAAATACATTCACACATATGAAAATGATAAGACATCTATGGTAAGGTAAGGTACTCAAATGGGCCAGATGCTGAAAGTACCTGAGATATGTAAGAATTTTATCACTATTAGAACAATGAAAAGAAGCATACATAGGGGGTAGCTGGGTAGCTCAGTGGATTGAGAGTCAGGCCTAGAGATGGGAGGTCCTGGGTTCAAATCCTGCCTCAGACACTTGCCAGCTGTGTGACCCTGGGCAAGTCACTTGACCCCCCATTGCCCACCCTTAACACTCTTCCACCAAGGAGCCAATACACAGAAGTTAAGGGTTAAAACAAATAAACAAACAAACAAATAAATAAATAAATGCTAACTGTGTCTGATTCTAAGTGTTAAGTTAAGGAAGTAAATAGAACTTTAGAAAAACTGGATAGAAATGATAGATCTCTGGAGAAAACTGAATTAGAATAGAAAGGAATATAAATTTTCCTCAGCAGTATATGGTAACTTCACAAAAATTGGCCACAGAATAAGGCATATAAAACTCATACCCAAATGTAGAAAAGCAGAATATTAAATACATATTTTTAGACCATAAGGCAATAAAAATTACACTCAACAAAGGGCAACAGAAAGAAAGGCTAAAAATTAACTGGAAACTAAATAATCTTACTCTAAAGAATGGCTAGGTCAAAGAATAAATCATAGAAACAATAAACAATTTCATTAAAGAAGATGACAATGAGGAGACATCATGTCAAAATTTATGTGAAGCAGTCAAAGCAATACTTAAGGGGGAATCTACATCTAAATAAAAGCTTACATTACAAAACAGATAAAAAGCAAATTAATGAATTGGGCATGCAACTAAAATAACTAGAAGAGGAACCAATTAAAAATCTCTAATTAAACACTAAGTTGGAAATCCTGAAAATCAAGAGAGAAAATAATAAAACTGAAAGTGTGAAAACTCTTGAACTAATAAATAAGACAAGGAATTGGTTTTGTGAAAAAAAAATAAACAAATTAAATAAATAAACTCCTGGGTTAATTTTAATAAAAAGAAGAAAACCAAATTGTCAGTATCAAAAACAGAAAAGGAGAAATCACAGTGAAGAGGAAATTAAAGCAATTATTGGGTAGTTATCTTGCTCAATTATATGCCAGTAAGTTTGACAATCTAAATGAAATAAATGAATACTTACAGATTAAAACTCTGATTAACAAAGGAAGAAATAGAATACTTAGACAATCTCATCATGGAAAAAGAAATTGAAAAAGCCATCAAAGAATTCCCTAAGAAAAAGACCGCAGTGCTTTCTACCAAACAGTAAAAGAACAACTAACTCCAATGTTATATAAACTATTTAGAAAAATAGGAGAAGAGATAGTTCCCCCAAATTCCTTTTATGACACAAATATGGTACTAATATCTAAACTAGGGAAAGGTAAATCAGAAAAAGAAAACTATAGATCAATCTTCCTAATGAACATTGATGCAAAAATTTTAAATAAAATACTAGCAAGTAGATTATAACATGATATCAAAAGAATCATACCACAATCAGGTGGGTTTTATACCTGGAATGAAAGGATGCTTCAATATTAGGAAAACCATGAGCATAATTGACCATATCAATAACAAAACCAACAGAAACCACATGATTATTCAACTAGATAGAGAAAAAGCATTTGACAAAATATATCACCCATTCCTTATTAGAAGACATTGAAATAAATGGAATTTTCTTCAAAGCGATAAATGGAATCTATCTAAAACCATCAGCTAGTATTATCTATAATGGGGATAAACTAAAATCTATACCAATAAGATCAGGGTTTTGGACCTGAATCTCAAAGATATCAGAGATAAGAGAAAAGGACCTACTTGTACTAAAATATTTTTAGCAGTTCTCTTTGGAATGGCAAATAATTGGAAACTGAGGGGTTGTCCATTGATTGGAGAATGAATGACCAAGTATTTGATTGTAATGGAATACTATTGAGCTATATAGAATGATGAACAGATGAGTTCAGAAAAACTTGGAAAGACTTAGATGAACAGATACAAAGTGAAACAAGCAGAACCAGAAGAACAATATCTACAATAACAGAAGCATTATATGATGATCAAACTGAAGGACTAAACCATTGTCCACAAAGTATGTCCCCAAGATAACCATAAGTGACTCATGATCAAAATGCTATTCATGGCCAAAGAAGGAACTGTTGGAATCTGAGTGTAGATCAAAGCATTCCATCTTCCACTATATTTCCTTCATGAAATGTCTCTTATGTGTGTGATATATGTCTTTTATCATGAATGAGCAATATGAAAATATGTATTACATGAAAATATGGGTATAACCTATATCAGTGATAGACAACCTTTTGAACTTGGTGTGTCAAAATTTGCCAAAAAACTGAGCACAACTCGGGTGGTGTGTCACTTTGAGAAAAATACACACATAATTTTGCAATATTTATAGTTTAAATAATAAAAATGTATAATTGTAATATATAACTATATTTAATAAACCAAAAACTATTTATTTAACTTACCTGCTTAGTGACTTCTTTGTTCATCTGTCAGTTGGTTTCTTTTGTTGTTCTTGATATTATTTAACTTGTGTGAGGTGCCCTGAACTAAGATAAGTGAGGGGGAGGGGGTTTCTTTAACTAACCTGCCTATTAGTAACTTTTTTGTTGCTGAATTTCATTGACTAATGAAAATTCATTTAGCTGCTAAATCTTCAGTTGAAGGTTGGTAATTTGTACACTTCAAGCCCAAGCAAGCGCTACTAACTTCATCTTTTAATATTTTTCTTTTGTTGGTTGTGATATTATTTAACACTGAGAATAAGGTCTCACAAAAGTACGTAGAGGGAAAAATTGTGAGTAAAGCCATTTCTATATTTTTCAGGGTACTAAAAGTGTCTGGTAATTGGTTCCAGGCACTCCAAATTTCCTGTTTGTCATGGCACTCCTCTTGATTCTCCAAGCATCACCTTTCCAGATTCCCAAGCTTTGTCTTCAAGTCGACAAACACCTGAGCCCAAATGCTGTCTGTGAAATTCTGCAAGTTGCATCTCCAAATCATCAATTTGCATCCATCAGAAACCACTTAATTCCAAACAACTATAGAATACTACATCAGGATACTTAATTATTTTCATGGTCTGTTCTAGGCTTCTAAATTGATTAAATCTATTACTGAACTGGTCAAGTAATGAGTCTAAAACATGCTGGTACTTTAGATGCAAGGGTTTCATTTCATTTTGTACAGCTGCACTAGCCTTCTCAAAATACTTTGTTACTCAAGGAAAATACTTATAAGTTTTAGTTTCTATATCTCACTTGAAAATTTTAAATTTACTTTTAAAAGCTCTTATGTATCCAAACATAATGTCAATACTTTTGCCAAAACTTTGTAACTTTAAATTCAGTTCATTAATATGAACAGAGAGATCTGTAAAAAACATCAGAGTGTTGACCCACTTATCATCATTGAGCTGAGGAAAGTTTCCCAGATCCTTATCCTCAAGAAATATCTTAATTTCTTCAAAGTACTCCACAAAGTGCTCAAGAACTTTACCTCGGCTCAGCCATCTTTCATTATTGTACATCAGTAGTCTGCTATAGTTAGAATCAGTCTCCGGCAAAAGTACAGAAAATTCGTGAAGGGGGCAAGCAGCTATTAAATGAACTATTTTTGTAACAACTGACATTAAGTCATTTAAGTTGGTGAATCCTGCCTTGGCACATAAAGCCTCCTGATGGATAATACAATGAAAAGGCACAATTGGGTGTCCAATAGTTTCCGTAAACAATTTGACAAATCTGACGTTTTCCCCCCACTAAGTTTGGTGCCCCATCTGTCATCACTGACACAACTTTAGAGATATCAATGCTTAGGTCACAGACTGTTTGTATAACAACCTTATATATTTCGCTTCCTCATGTACTTGTTGGCACTGATACTAACTTTATCAATTCTTCTCTCATTGTGAGACCATCAGAATATCGACCAATAATGGCCAACTGAGCATGTGATGTGACATCAGTAGTTTCATCAAGAGAGATTGAAAAATATTTACAATTACTTATGTCTCTCTTTAATTGATGATGTACATTTGTGTTCAGTCTCATTATTTGGTCTTTTATGATATTTCTACTGAGTAATAACTCAGATATTCTCTTAATAATTACATCTTTATTCTGCATATCATGAAATAGAACTGGTGCAATCTTAGGAGAGTTTCTTTAATAAATTCTCCCTCACCGAGTAGTTTTCCATGCTGAGCTATGGAGTGAGCAATGATCAAACTTGCAGATGTTAAATTTGTAGAGTCTTTTATAAATTTAAGGATGGAATTGGATTGGCTCTTATAAAGGTGTAGCTACCTGGAAATGTATTCCTTCCTTTCATCCTCACTTTTTTTCAAGAGCTGGGAATGATTAGTTTCAAAATGTCTATTTATATTCCACATTCTGCTTACTACCATTTCAGTACATAGAACGCAAAATGATCTGCCATTTTTTTCTATAATGCCATACTTTTTGGTCCATGTCTCTTGAAAGGGTCAGCTACTGCTACTACCACTTCCTTTACTTAACCTTGTTTTTTTGTTTTTTTTTTTTGGTTCTCCATCAGGGAGGCAGTGACAAAAGATAGAATTATAGATAGCCTGTTAGCCCTTCAGGCAATTGGGGGTTAATTAGACCCCAAATGGTACATGTAACTATCTTTTGGGAAAGGGCAGGGTTAATAAGCAGAAATAGGAGTTTATAAGGATGCACAACAGTAATAGTGATGAGATGGAGTCTGCGCTATGCTGCAAGATGGCGTTCTTCATGTAAATTAAGATGGTTGCTGCTATTTCCAATGGTGGGAAATGGCACCCATAGCCAAGCCCTTGTCTCTCCCAGCCTCCCCCTCACTTATCTCAGTAATGATGGTCAATTAGAAATCCACGACACCCCAGAACAATAGATTGGAAGATGGTTGCTATGGTTATGTGGTTGCTAGCAATGGTGATCACAGTGCACCCAGAGCTACATCCTCTGCGGCATCCTGCTGCGCCCTACTCTGCCGGCCAGAAGTGAGGTCAAAGGTCCCCTAAGGGCTCAGAAGTCCCAGAACTAGATGCTCTGTGCCAGAGTTCTGTTGTTTTGGCCTACAGACCTCCAGCACAGAGTGTCTACACTACACTACAGCACATGTTTCATCCTTGGCATGCGGCCCCATACTTCTCTGTATGTGCCACGTGCCATTGACACACGTGCTGACAGCATGTCATAGGTTCACCATCAGGGAATCAACTAAAAAACTAGTTGAAACTATTATCAACTTTTAAGTGTCACAATAAAAGACTACCAAATGGCCAGTGAAATTATGTTTCTTAGAGGCAGCTACGTGACTTAGTGGATAGAAAGCCAGACCTGGAGATGGGAGGTCTTGGGATTCAAATTTGATCTCAGATACTTCCTAGCTGTGTGACTTTGGGCATGTCACTTAATCCCAACTGCCTACCTAGGCTATGGCAAATTTTCTGCCTTGGAACCAAACTTTATTATTGATTTTAAGATAGAAGGTAAGAGTTAAGAAAAAAAAGAACTTATGCTTCTTGTTGCCATTTGACATATGATAACAAGCAATTCCTCTTTTACCTTGCAAAGGAGAACCTGTGAACCATCTTTACATTCAAGAGTTCCTTTTTTTTTTTTGTCTTTTTGTTTCATCTACAGAGAGAAAATGTCAACACTGATACAATTTAGATCTCTAATTATATATCGTCTTGTTTGTCAATGGCCAAAAGATTTCACTTGGAGAGTACCAATGGCTAAACAATCTAAAAATTGTGTGATGACATATTCTATTGCTACTATTCTGTCTTCATAACTGTAGAAGCAGATAGACTCAAGACCTAAGTATTTTTTCATTTTTTCCTGGGCTGTAATAATTAAAGAATTCAGCCTGAAAAGGCAGATGACCTGAAAGTAACACTCCTTTAGCTATCTAGCAAGTTCCTCAGGAACAGGGCATAGTCTGTTTTCAGCACCATAACGTTTTAGCTTGGCAAAAAGTATCAGAGCTTGCCATCAAGAAATCCAGAGGGGGGGCAGCTGGGTAGCTCAGTGGATTGAGAGTCAGGCCTAGAGACGGTTCAAATCCGGCCTCAGACACTTCCCAGCTGTGTGACCCTGGACAAGTCACTTGACCCCCATTGTCCACCTTTATCACTCTTCCACCAAGGAGCCAATACACAGAAGTTAAGGGTTTAAAAAAAATTTTTTTTTTTAAATCCAGAGCATCAGGAGACGTTGGAGTAGGCCTCTGTGGAGTTCTTGGGCTTCAAAAACAAAGTAAAAATCACTTTCTGGTAAAGTGTCCCCGGAGGAAGAATGCATGAGTTTATCTTAGTGTTAAGCTCTTGGATTTCAAATAATTATCTCAATGTTCCCCTAAAGCAGAGGTTCTTGACCTGAATCCTGGGGAGGGTCTATGAATCAATTGTATTGGGTCTATGCACCTGGATTGGAAGAAAAATACTTTTTTCAATATATTTGGAGTTTAATTTGTAATCTTATATATTTTACTTTATAAATTACAAAACAAAATGATTCCTAGACTTCACCAGACTGCCCAAAAGGTCCATGATCCAAAAAAAGTTTAAGAATCTGTATCATAGGAAGGAATGGAAAGAAATTATCTGTGGAATGAATATAATATCACATATTAGCAGCATCTTACCCAGGCTTTCCAAAATGATTAGAACATACCCTATTTCCCTACATTTTATATCACTGTTCCTTTTATTAAAGCTGTCTATTTTTCTGTTCTAAATCCTATGAGGATTTTTTCCCCATGAATTTAACATGACTAAGGAAATTTGCTCTCAGGCAAAACTTTGCATAAATTGTCTATCTGAATAGACCATTTAATAAAGAGACCAGTGTGAATCATGGCCTTTTCTTACTTGAAATTTATAGTTACCCAACTCCATCCTTTTCCCCATAATTATTCACATTATTCATAATGGACAAAGACCCCTTTTCAGAGGTGATCCTTTGCATTCAAGATGGATACTACCGATACCATCCATACTTTTATGATTATATAAATAGACCTGATGTCTTTTTTGTCACTTCACTCAAATTTTAATTCACCTGGCCAAAAGCCATTCATTCTCTTCCTCTTACCATTCCTAACTTCTTAGTCAGGGCTCAGTTCCAGAGCTACCTTCTTACAGTGAGGCTTTTCCTAAGATGGTATTGCTTTCATCTTGCCTGGAAAAAAAATTTTCCATGTATATCTATTTTGTGTTTTCTTATATGTGTGTATATTTTTTCTTAGGAGAATATAAACTCCTTGAGGGCAGGGATTGTGGTCTTTTTTATTTTTTTGTCTTTGTATTCCTAGAAGCTAGTCTTAGTTCTGATTCAGACACTCAATAAATGTTTATTGAATGAATGAAAGAATGGATGAATGTGAACGAATGTGATGGTGGTAGTCTGCCAGGCCACAAGGCTAAGGGTATGTATCTCTGAGTTTCACATCGTGGCTTTCTTCTCAGATTCCCATAGCTTTGTCGCCATGAATTTTCTAGTAATTTATGAAAAATGCTACTTATGAAGCAACAAAACTTAAGCCAATATTAACCAAAATATTTAAAGGCACTTTGTAACAAGCTGAGCCAAAAAATCCCTTTGTTACAATTAGATATTTTTCTTCTCTGTTGTTTAGCTGTTATAATTTGTAATCCTTACCCTTTTATATTCTTAAATTTAGTTTAAAGAAAGAAAATAAGTGGGGCAGCTGGGTGGCTCTGTAGATTGAGAGCCAGGCCTAGAAATGGGAGGTCCTAGATTCAAATCTGACCTCAGATACTTCCCAGCTGTGTGACCCTGGACAAGTCACTTAACCCCCATTGCCTAGCCCTTACCAACCTTCTCCCTTGGAACCAATATATAGTATTGATTCTAAGACAGAAAGTAAGTGTTTTTAAAAAGAGAATAAGTCTATTATTCCATCTTCTATCAAAGACCTCCAGAGGCTTACAATGCTTCTCATGACTTTGATCCATCTTAACTGTCAAATCCTTTTGGGTTTTCCCTCTCAGGTGTCAGCAAAGTACACTAGGGAGGCAAGGCAATGAAATTCTAGTCTTGATTCTGCCTTTCACTTGCTGTGTGAAAATCACTTTGGCTCTCTGTGCTTTGGCTTCTTTGGCTATAAGGTCATTGGATGAGGTGGTCTTTGATATCCCTTCCATCTCAAAACTTCTATAAGCCCTTTCTATGTATGCTTCTCATTAAGTTTCTTTCTCCCAGCATCAGGAAGCCTTCTTACCAACTACCACAATCCTTGCTGAATCTCTGGTTTCCCAGCTCTCTTGTTTCTCCACTCAGAAACTGCATTCCCTTAAGAGTCAAGAGCTATTTCTTTTGTGAGATCCTAGAGAAACACACTACCCGGAACCCTTGCTTGGGGAATCATAAAAATTCCTGGGCTTTTATGATCAATCAGAGGCTTTTCTCTTCAGTTGTCCTTGTAACAAGAAGCAATTCACAGACTCCCTCAGTTCTGGTTTTGTGCTATTCCCTTGTAATCCACATATTCTTGTATAAAACAATATTGTTTTTTAAAATGAAACTTTCCCTTAAATGAGGAGGAAGAATGTGGGCAATGAGACTTGTACCCTCCTGGTGGGGGAACAACTTTATAAGACCTGATCTTTTGCAGCTAAAAGGATTTTAGAAAATACATTCTAGACAATAAGATCTCTAGGACTAGTGGAAGAGAGATAAGAGGAAGAGAAATAAGATTGATAAACATTATCTTACTTTCTCTTATCTGCACCTCAAGTTTAATAATCCCACTGTAAAAACGGAAAAATTGGGGCAGCTAGGTAGCTCAGTATATAGAGAGCCAGACTGGTATTGAGAAGTCCTGGGTTCAAATTTGATCACAGACACTTACTAGCTGTTTGACCCTGGGCAAGTCACTTAAGCCTGTTTGCCTTAGTTTTCTCACCTATAAAATGATCTGGAGAAGAAAACGGCAAAACACTCCAGCATCTTTACCAAGAAAACTCCAAATGGGGCCATAAATAGTTCAACATAGCTGAAAAATGACTCAACAACAACAAAAATCACCTGATTCTAGGTACAATACTACTCCATGCTACCTGCACTCACCCAGGGTCACCTAACAGCTGGTAAGCCCAGGAGCCTGACCTCAACTTCCCATATATCTCTCTTTCTACTATAGGAAAGAGGATTACAAAAGCAGAAGAGGGGGAAAAAGGAATACTCATTGTGGAGAAGAGGAATGTGGAAGAAGCAAAATAAGACAGAGATGAAAAATAATTTAGAAAAACAAACATGCAGAGCAAATCCTTCCTTGCTGTAATTATGGAGGTAATTGAGCTTCGTTGATGACAGTGGTTTTAAAAATCCCTTGAGGAAAGCAGATTTAAAAGAAAATTATGAGATGAAAGCAGCTGAATACTTTAGACATTCTTAGTATTTCTATTTCACTTTTGATCAGAGTCCACTAGGTTTAGAGTTGGGGAAAAAAATGCAAAGGAAGTTTGCCTGATGGAGAGCTGAAAACCAGAATTCCCTCCTTGCAAAGATTCATCTGAAATTCTGAATGATTTTTTTTTTAAGAAGAGATGCAAGCCTCACCCCTCTGAGAAAGCCTTCCCAGAGGCTTTATTCAAGAAAGCATTTTTGGATGATAGAGCTTAAGTATTTCCTTCTAGCCACACCCTCCCCTTTACCCTTAGATGTTCAGCTATAGCTGTACTGGTATTCAACACCATGTCTGTTCTCTTAACTGCTACACAGATTCTGGATGTTCCCTGAACTGGAAACCAGGGGGTCTTAGTGCTGCAGAAAAAGTACCAAGAAATCAGGGAAAGCAGATATAGTCATCTTAGAGAGTCTAAATGTTCAAGACAACACCGCCAGTTTTTGTTAAAGCAGCCTACTCCCTGCTCCTGTCAGGAGGCCAACTCAGGAAATAGAAACTTAGCATCAGTATCTGTGAGAGAGACAGAGAGAGGAAGAGGGGATGGAGTGAGATGAAGAGAGAGACCCAGAGACAAAGAGAGATAAAGTTACATTTAAAGACACTGAGAGACAGACAGAGTGGCACAGAGACAAAGGCTGACAGAGACAGAGACAGAGACAAAAAGAGAGACAGACAGAGATGGGGGGAGAGAGAGAGACAAAGGCAGAGAGAGACAGACAGACAGAGACAGAGACACAGAGACACAGAGACAGAGACAGAGAGGAAAACGGAATAGAGAAAAACGAAAAGACCCGGAGATAAAGACAAAGAGAAATAAAGTTATAGATAAAGGCATCTAGAGACAGAGAGACACAGAGACAGAGGCAGAGAGAGAAAGAGAGGGAAGGAGTGAAAGACAGAGATGGAGGGAGAGATAGAGAGAGAGGAAAACAGGATAGAGAAAATGGAAAGACTTAGAGACAAAGACAAAGAGAAATAAAGTTATAAAGACATCTAGAAGCAGAGAGACTCAGAGCAGAGGCTGGGAGAAACCAGTGCCCCTGCAGTAGCCACCTGTGTTTTAGCTATACACATCCCCTCTGCTTTGAATAGGAGCTGTGGCTCTAACTGTTAATTACACAGCTGTAAGGCACCAAACCATGTGGACATGTTTGTGGATGAGAACTTTAAAGGAAAACTCTGGGTTCTTAGCTATCCTAATTGCTAAATCTAATTAGAAAGAGTAAATCAGTTAAATTAAGGGTTCTTCATGTAAGAGGACTAAACAGGAAGCTGTTAGGCAAAGTTTTTATTCGTCATTTTCTCCAATCAGCTTTCTCAGTAGGAAACACTGGCTCTCAAAGATGCTATGCTGTGCAGTTTATTTTTTTTGAGAGCTTTTATTTCCAAGCTGGAGACCTCACCAGTTGGTTTCCAGGAGAATGCTAATTCTGCCATGGAGGAGGAGTGAAACAGTGAAACAGGCCCCCCTACTGATGCACCTGAGAGAGGGAGTAAACTCACTCTGATCAACCAATTATTAGAGCCTTAACATGCATATAATAATATGGGATCATAGATTTTTTAGCTAAAAGTGAATTTAGAGAGCATACTATCATGATATCATGGTTCAAGAACCAGAGGGACCTCAGAAGATGATTAACCTCTTCATTTTATGGATAAGTAAAGGGAGGTATAAAAGGAGGTTCTAATGGTCTAAATAACCTCCAATATCATACAGGCAATGAGGGATGGAGCTGAGGTTTGGACCAGGATTTCTTATGGTACCTGGAACACCAGCGAAAACTTAATATGCTTATTGATGGTGAATCCAGATCTTCAGATTTCTGAATTCCTGCACCGCTTGCTGCCTCAGTGAATGACCTTTCTTGTAAATTCCTGGAATGTTCCTTTCACTCTGCTATTTCCACCATGGTCATTTTCCTTTTCCTTCTCTTTATCTCCTGCCCAATTTGAAATGGCACTGATATCATGGAGAAGAGAGCTAAAAACCATTGCCAAACTGTCCCTGGGAAAAGTTTTTCATATATGGAGCAAAAGGATATCAATACTAACTTTAGGAACTTCTAATGATAAATAATTCTATAAACATTTAATGATAGATGGCACAGAGTGTTGATACCATAAGAGTAATATTATGGTGCTGTATTATTATGATTTATTATATATTATATGTTTTATGTTACAATATTTACTTTACTACTGGTAATAACAAGCATCGAAATTTTATTTTTGATCTGAAGATATGCTAAAGAGTATGAAAATTACTCCTTTCTGTACAAATAGCTTAGTCCCAAAGGGAATAGAATGGTAGGCCTGAAGTCAGAAGGTTTCTTCGTGAGTTCAAATCTGGCCTCAGATGCTGAGCAAGTCACTCAACCCCAGGTGCCTTGCTTTTGCCACTATTTGGCCTTGGAACCAATATTTGCATGGATTCTAAGAAAGAAGGTAAGGATTTTTTAAAAATCACGATAACCTAGGTGGAAGATGATTCATCTAAATGGGGTTCAAACCCCCAAAAAACATAACCACTGAATGCTTATCTTGAAAAGCTTCTATATTCCATGGCCAAATGTAAAGGAAAAGGAGAGAACATTCTTGGTATTTATACACTCATTTGAACTCAAAGTACTCGATGAACAGTAAGTATAAAACAAATCATAATAACATTCTGGATATCTGAGTAAGGGTCATTCTTATCTTCCTCCAGTTGACAATGTGCATCTTTTAAATTTAAGTTATATAGTTACAAATAATCCTGTCTTCAGCTTTGGATGGAAAGAAAATGTTTTTTATATACAATATAGAAGTGAAGACAGAAAAATCAGTTCCTGAAAGTCGAGGATGTTTATAGCTATACTAAATTATCATTGTGAAAGAAGCTCTCAAGTGGTTAAAGGATTTTTCTAAAGCATCTTTTTTAAGGGTTAAATTGCTGTACCATGAAAAAAAAAAGATGAAGAACCTCATACCCAGTGTGCTTTATCATTGTTATTATTGTTGTTATGCTTTCGTTAAATTTCATAGATAATAATTTCTTTGGTGTAGTTTTGTTCATGTTGTCGTAATCCTTGCTCGAGCTTCAGAAGACTCCTGGCTATTATTTGGCCCTTGGAGGAAAAAAAAAACAGCTCTTGGCTAATGAGTCTGGCTGTAATTATACAAATGCTTAGCTAATAGCTGCTGTTAATTTAATTTAAAGGAAAACAACATTTAGCTCATCTGTACCTTACACCTAGTAAATCAGTTGCTCTACAGGCATGAATAGTCCTTATGTTTCAGTTTACCAACTTTCTAACCATCTCTGGTGTGTGTGTGTGTGTGTGTCTGTCTGTCTGTCTGTCTGTCTGCCTGTCTATGTGTCTGTGTGTTTTTTAACCATTCTCTAGCACTGGAATCCCTAAAGAATAAACTCGTTTTTAAGGAAAAGATTATGACTTTCCTGCTTTTTTAAAACCAGAACCTCAAACCTTCCTTCCCAAAAAGAAATAACATCTGTATTTAAAGAAATAATTGGAGGGAAGCTCTGTGGCTCAGTGGACAGGCAGCCAGGACTGGAGATAAGCTGCAGACACTTTCTAGCTGTGTGCCCTCAATTGTCTAGCCTTTACTACTCTTCTTCCTTGGAACAGTATTGATTTAAGACAGAAGGTAAGGGTTTTAAAAAAATAAAAAGAAATGGTTGGAAGAAGACCAGGTAGAAAGAAGGTCAATTGTCACATTTCTAAGCTGGCTTGATTTCAGAGGAAGGGTTGATATTGTAAGAGGGGGGTGCTGATGTTATTTGGGGTGTGCTCTGATCACCCCCCACCTAACTGGAATAAGTGGGCCAAAGCTGCTCACTCCCCTCCCCCTTACAGGGAAGACTTATGAGAGTGTAAATGAAGTTTGTAGATTGATTGTAGCAGTAGTGATCTCCAGGAAATCTCTAAATTTGGGGTTCAGCAGTGCCAGTTTGTTCACAAGATCAACCAAAACCACCCACCGCCCTCCAAGGTTCAGAGAGATGTCCAGAGAGTGGCAGCTGGAAACCCCCACAGAATTCTCCTCCTCCTCTGGCCCTTCCCTAACGGTCCAATCCTTAAGATTCTTCTGGTTATGTTCTCAACTCCATTTCAAAGATGTATGCTTTGCTTGTCTCTTTAGCTTAAAATCCAATCATTTGTTACAATATGTTCATGATACCATTTATTTAAAGTTCACAAAACACTTTGCTGGCAAAGTTTTATTTGATCCTCCCAACAACTCTATGAAATCGTTATTATTGTCCTTTACAAAAGGGGAAACAGAGGCTGAGAGATGTTTAAATGACTTGCCCAGGATCACACAACTATTAAGTGTCCGAGGTAGAATCATTTCTGGGTCTTCTGGATGCCCAATCTACTGCTTTTTTCATTATCCCATGAATCCATTAGAAAATAGACCCTGCCTTCTTCTCTCCCAGTCCCTTGGGTCTCTCTGACCCCTTACCTCTGATTTTATTACAACCCACACCCACTTTCCATGCATCCAGGACACTAAAACAAACTCTGAAGTGCCTATTCTAAATTTTCCTCAGGAATATACTCTTTTGCCCAGTCAGCCAGATTTTGCTTTGAGATATTCTCCAGAGTTAACTAAACAGGAAGAATCCAAGTAAAATATACAAAAGCCCCAGCAGGGGGGCCCTCTTAAAAACAAGCATCCCTGAGCCTGATTCCCATTGGTGTCTGTCAGCTGGGAGGGATAAGTCAGAAGGCCGGGGCATTTGTCCTTAGAGTGGCCTAGCAGACCTTTAGATAGCCAGAGAGAAGGGGGATTGGATCAGGGAAGACTGTCACGAAATCAGCAGTGAACAGGCTCTTTCCATGTTTATTTATTTAATAAAAATCTGGAGGTCTCAGTAGGATTCCCAGTTCTCTCAGGGAGGGAGAGTGACCTGACTGAGAGCAAGGGAGAGCATGGGAAAATGTGCTGGGTACGCAATCCTCTCACAAGGAACCTAGCCCCAGATAGCACCATTCTCCCTCCTGCCAGCTCCTGGCCAACCACCATGCACACCAGGCTCTTCGAGCTGCCATAAATCTTCTGTGTGTGCAAGGGTCAGCTTGCCCTAGGACAGGCAATGAGTAGCCTGTGCATTTACCTGACCTTTTTGGCCCATAGGCACTTCAGAAACTGTTCTGCTAGAGGGATGGAACACTACTTAAAATAAAGATGGAAGACACAGAAACTATGGGCATGCATTTGGATTTTTTTCTCAAAAGTTGTGTAGATTGGGCCATCAGGATTCATATTTTGATGGGGAAAAAACATTTCTAAATCCAACTCACTCACATGCAAATTAATATCTTAGTAGTATGTAGGAGTTCAGGCATATATAAATCTTGATGTTATTTTAGGGGTGCTCAAAAAGCTGACTCATGATATTTCTTATGATAGGATGATATTTCTTATGATAGGTTTCCGTAATCTTGAGTTAAATTGAACCTTAACCTTGTCAAATTCCTAGCCCTTCCTTGAGGCTACACTCCAGAAGACTGACCAGCTATCTCAGTCTCCTTATTTTACTAATAACAATCAATTAACATATGTATCAAACAAACTTAGATACCTTAGGCCAGGGGCCAGCTACATATGGCTCTTTTGAGGGCCAGATATGGCTCTTTCTGCAGGAGCCATAAAGTCAATTTTTTTTTCCAGGCGCTGTTACAGGAGCTGCACTGTGAGCACTGTACGGCTCTCATGAAATTACATTTTAAAAAATGTGGCGTTTATGGCTCTCATGGCCAAAAAGGTTGCTGACCCCTGCCTTAGGCCATATGGATTCCTGATTAGCTGTATCTCCTCATAATGTTTATGTATCAGACCACTTGTCTAATTATCATTTTCCCTTCTCCCTATACTGTTGTAACCCCAATGAAAACACCAGTATGTCCGCCAAGGTTTAAGCTCTTAAACATGGAAGCTCTTGACTACCAGAGCTCTGGACCATCAAAGCTCTTCACCATCAGAGCTCTGGACCATCAAAGCTCTTGACCCCTGGAGTTCTATTCCACCAGAGCTAACTTGCTGTCTGAATACTTCATGTCGGAATTTTCTTTGTCTTTGTGTCTTTATTCTCTCCTTACTCTCTCCTTCCCTCAGACTTTAACTCAACTCATTTTTCTCTCAGTCCCTGGTTCCCCTTTCTGAGTGTTCTACCCACTAGGAACTTTTGTGAAGTCAGTGGATGTGCTGCAACTCTGCATTACACTTCATAGTGTCTTTTCTTTTTTTTTGTTTTTCCATCTCAGACTGGCTATGTGACCTTGAGGAAGATGCCTCATGGGCATCATTTTCCCCATTTGTGAAATGTGGGTGATGGGCTATATGACTTTTAGGGTCTTTTCTAGAGTAGAGCTAACATAATTTTAGAACTGTAATTAAATTTAAAATTTTCTTGGGTATATTTATATAGTTCTATGTAGAGATTTTTTTAATTTAATTTTTTGGGGTTATGTCTGAGTTCCTTCTTTCCCAATCCTGCACTAGAGAAGGCCAACATTTGACACAGATAAATAGATATAGATATAGATTATGTGTGTATATGCATATGTGTGTGCAAAACTATATAATACCTAGTTTCACATATTAGTTCTTTCTTTGGAAGTGGATAGCATCTTCCTTTTTTTTTTATTTTTATTTATTTAATTAATTTAGAACATTTTTTCATGGTTACAGGATTCACCTTCTTTCCCTCCACTCCCTCCAACCCCCTCCCATAGCCAACACATAATTCCACTGGGTTTTACATGTGTCATTGATCAAGATCTATTTCCACATTATTGATATTTGCACTAGGGTGATGATTTAGAGTCTACATCCCCAGTCATATCCCCATTGAACCATGTGATCAAGCATTTGTTTTTCTTCTTTGAGGATCTTCCTTGATAGGTCCTTTATAGTTGATTTGAATATTTCCCATAACTCAGAATAGCTCAGTCATTCACATTTACTCTTTAAATGATATTGCTTTTACTATATACAACATTCTCTTGGTTCTGCTTGTTTCAATCTAAATTATTTCATTTGTCTTTCCATGTTTTTCCAAAATCAACATGCTCATCATTTCTTAGCACAGTGTAGAGATTTTATTCCCTTTTATCCCCTAAAGAATCTTGTACCTTTTCCATTTCTGTGGATGTATGCTACAGTGGTCTCCAGAGCAGTTTAGAACAAAGTTCATTCATTTTTTTTTTAAACCCTTGTACTTCGGTGTATTGTCTCATAGGTGGAAGAGTGGTAAGGGTGGGCAATGGGGGTCAAGTGACTTGCCCAGGGTCACACAGCTGGGAAGTGGCTGAGGCCGGGTTTGAACCTAGGACCTCCTGTCTCTAGGCCTGACTCTCACTCCGCTGAGCTACCCAGCTGCCCCCATTTTTTAATATATTGCTGTATTGCTGGACACAACATCTATTCAGAAAGTGCTGATCAAATCCTAGTTTTATCTCAAGAGATCCACTGGGATCAGGATAGATTTTTGCCTAAGTTTTGGAATATGATACAGAGATTGATGTTGGTCATCCAGCATTCTAAGATTCAAATGAAAGAAGGAATCAATAAAAAGCATTAATTAAACACTTACTACATACAAAGCACCTGTGGAGCTTATGGTCTAATTAGGAGAGACAACACAGGATAGTCTAGCAGAAGGGTATGTCTTTAAAAAAAAAAACAACTCTTACCTTATGTCTTCAAATCAATGCTAAGTATCTGGCAGAAGAGCAATAAGAGCTAGACCACTAGAGTTAAGTGACTTGCCTAGGGCCACAGAACTAGGAAGTATCTGAAGCCAGATCTCTCTCTAAGTCTGAATCTCTAGCCACTGAACCACTTCACTGTCCCACCAGAGTATTTCTTTCTAAGGGTGTTGTCAGAGGACAAGTGGCAAAACCCAGTGGTCCTTACCATGACATGAAAGATGGCACTGCATCTTCTTTAGGTCATTTCCACTGATAAAAATTAAACCCATTTCTGAAACCAAACCATTTGACTTTAGGGACTTTGGTGCTGAGAACTTTATTTTCTGTGTCTTCAGGAGCTGTGGTTGCTAAAGAGACAGAAGAACCAATAGAGAAAGCTGTCAGGTCTCTCTCCAGGGGTTGTTCCCCTGAAAAATAACTATATAAAAGGTTGGTGACTTGAGGATGTGGGATGGATGGTCCTGATATTCCTATAGGTCTTGGACGTGAAGTCCTGATTTGTCTCTGTTGGGGTTTGAGGGAGATTGTCAGTGGTTTGATCCACCAAAAACACACTGCCTCTTGTCTTTCTCTCTCAGTTGGACAACATCCTTGGCTTGAAACAAAATAGGACTAAACCATGTGCGATTCAAAAGATTTCTATCTACCCCAGATTTTCCTGGGATATTTCTTGTAGTCAACTCTAAGTAAAGCATCATTAAACTTTTAGCTATGTTTATTCCAAGTGATGCCCTTTTCTTCAGAATTTCTGTAGGCTTGGAATTTTCCAGAACTTTGTTGAGATTCTTTGGGAAAGGTTTCCAGGAATGGTGGGTACAATAATATGATGATTTCCTGGACATAGCATCAGTGAAGGATGAATTTTTCCCTTTCTTTTATTTTTTAATTAAATATAGAAACACTTTTTTAATAATTGCCTTCTGAATTTTTGCAATCCATATTCTCTCTTTCTCCTTCCTTCCCCTCCCCATCCCCAGACAGTAAACAATCTCATATAGGTTATTTCAGTGTTGTCATGTAATACAAATTTCCATATTCCTCATGTTGTAAAAGAAGACATATCTCACATGTAAGAAGACACTCAGGAAGAAAAAAGGCAAGAATTGGTATGATTCAATCTGCATTCATACTCTGACATTTCCTCCTATGGATGTGGATAGCATTTTTCATCATGAGTCCCATGAGGTTGTCTTGGATCCTTGCACTAATGATAATAGTTTAGTCTTTCATAGTGGGCCATCATACAGTATTTCTGTACCAGCAAACAATATTCTCCTAGTCCTGCTCCCTTCGCAGTCTTGAGGTCATACAAGCCTTTCCAAGTTTTTCTGAAATCATCCTGTTTGTCATTTCTTATGGCAGACTAGTATTCCATTACAATCATATAACACATTTTGTTCAGCCATTTCCTAATTGATTGGCATCCCTTCAGTTTCCAATTTTTGCCACCACAAAGAGAGCTACTATAAATATTTTAGCACAGGTAGATCCTTTTTTCTTTTCTATGATCTCTTTGGGATACAGACCTAGTAGTGGTATTGCTGGCTCAAAGAGTATGTAGTTTTATGATCCTTTGGGTATGGTTCTAAATTGGTTTCCAGAACGGTTCTATCAGTTCACAGCTCCATCAACAGTGTATCTGTATTCTAATTTTCCCATATCCCCTCCAGCATTTATCATTTTCCTTTTTTGGCATAGACTAATCTCATAGTGTGACATGTTATCTTAGAGATATTTTAATTTGCATTTATCTAATCAATAGTGATTTGGGGCATTTTTTATATGACTATAGATGCTTTTTATTTCTTCATCTGAGAACTGCTTATTCATATCCTTTGACTATCAATTAGAGAATGATTTGTATTCTTAGAAATTTGACTGTTTTCTATATATGTGAGAAATGAGGCCTTTGTCAGAGATACTTCTATTAAAAAGTTTCCCACTTAGTTCTTTCCCTTCTAATCTTGGTGCATTAGTTTTGTTTGTAGAAAACTTTTTTAATTTAATGTAATCAAAATTGTCCATTTTATTTCTCATAATGTTCTTTATGCTTTATTTGGTCATAAATTCTTCTCTTATCCATAGGTCTAACAGGTAAACTATTCTGTGCTTCCCTAATTTGTTTATGGTATCATTCTCTTATTTTAAGATCATATATTAATTAAGGTTTTATCTTGTTATGTGGTGGGAAATGTTGGTCTTTGCCTCAGAGGATGAATATGTTGACATCCTCTACAGGCTCTAGATAATAAGCTATATAATCTAAAAGAGAAAAAAGTTGGAAATATCTAATATCCAATAGAAACCTACTTAGGAATCTATTTCTTTGTCACTTATATCCATTTCACTCAAGAAAAATCCAATAATCCTTGGATTAAAAGGGAAGTTATAAAAATTAGCTGATTACATCAAAGATAATGTTGTTAAAATCTATGTAACATAGTAAAGTACTCAGCAATGATAAATTTGTGACCCAGAATATTATATCAAAAAGAAAAAGAGAAAACTAATGAGTCGAATCTGCTCCTTAAAAACTTTTGAACAGAACAAAGCAAACAACAAAAGAAAATAATAGAGGAAGAGGAAATCACTGGATTTGTGATTTCACTGGTATAGAAAACTGGCAGGGAGGAAACTGTCTACAATTGTAGGTCAGCACCTTTTAATGCAATTTATAGTCTTAGAAATCATACCAATAATGGTGCAATATTATTCTATTACAATCATATACCATAACTTGTCTAGACTTTCCCCAATTAATGGACACCCCTTCAGTTTCCAGTTCTTTGCCAACAGAAAAAAAGTTACTATGAATATTTTTTGAGTAAGTAGCCCCTTTTCCCCTATCTTTGATCTCTTTGGGATACAGACCTAGTAGTAGTCTTTTAGAAAACCAAAATCTAAACATTAATAAGTAAAATTCCATTGACTTTTTAAAAGAAAAATACTTAGATTTATTTATTATTTTGATTTTTAAAAAAATTTAGTCCATCTCAGTTGTTATCTTGGTTACTCAAATCAGAAATGAAGAGAGAGATCATAATGAGGGCAAAATAAAGCAGGGAAATTATCAAATTTCTACATATATCTATGCATTGATTTCTTAGAGAATTGTGATTTCTGATTGGGATTTTTTTGCAGGGATTCTTGGTTAGGGTGGACCAAATGTCCTCTAAGGTCTCTGTCAGCTACTTGGTCCTATAATTCAGTCACATGGCCATATCCCCCAAATTATCAGAAGTTGGAGTTTTTTTTTGAGAGGAGGTTGGGCAAGGATTGATGGCTATTAGAGAACTATAAAGAACCATGCAGCCTCTTCAAGCTAATTAAATGACATACTTAATAGTATACAATTGAAAAGTAGCCTGTGGGTTTGAGTAGGTTGTGGATGGACAGGTAATAGAGAAGCTACCTGAAGAACCTAAGTAATTCACAAGCTATCAGTATGAATTAATTAGACCATAAAGGATGTCTTTTTTTTAAAACCCTTACCTTCCATCTTAGAATCAATACTGTGTATTGGTTCTAAGGCAGAAGAGTAGTAAGGGCTAGGTAATGGGAGTTAAGGGCTAGGCAATGGGAGTTAAGTGACTTGCCCAGGGTCACACAGCTGAGAAGTATCTGAGGTCATATTTGAACCCAGGACCTCCCATATCTAGGCCTGGCTTTCAATCCACTGAGTCACCCAGTTGCCCCCAGGGATGTCTTTTAAGAGAAAGTTATTCTGTAATTCCAGAAGGTGGTTGTCATTTTTTTTTTTTTACTATATAAATTATATGACCAAATTGTTCACATGGAAGCAAATGATTAGGCTTCAGGGCCTGCAAATAATTTCAGAATTTAAAAAAATTATAAGGAAATACAAAGAGCCAGTGATGACACAGTGGCATGGCCTTGAAGTCAGAAGCATGAAGACTAAATTCAAGTCTTTCCTTTAACACAAACTAGATAACAAGACAGTAGATGAGTAATTTAACCCCTCAGAGCTTCCAGACAGTTTTTCCACACCAATAAAAACTCAAATCTGAGCCAAAAATAGTAAACAGAATGTGAGGGATTGTGGGAAGTATAGGAACACAACACACAGAATTCTATGCATAACTTGGCAAAGATACTTAACTTTCTGCATAAAATAATCAAGAAGCCATTGTCAATAATCCATTGTAATTTTTCAAGATCATTCCAAGGAAAAAAAATTCTTCATTATAGTTTTAAACTTCTCAAAAACATCTGAAGATCTCCTAATTCAGGGGTTCTTTACCTCTTTTTGTCTTATAGTCCCTTCCAGCATTTTGGTGAAACCTATGGACACATTCTCAGAATAATGTTTTTAAATGCATAGGATAAAATTCTTAGGATCACAAAGGAAATCAATTCTATTGAAATAAAGTTATAAAAATATTTGACATACCCTAGACTCAAGCACATTTGCTTAAGATTCTTCTTATTGGTGAGAAATATTTACTAGATACCTTCATGAAGGGGCTGAGATGGTGAGAATATGGGAGGCAACAGATTCTACTTCTGCCTTCCAGCTTCAAAGGTGGATTCCCTATGGTTCTGGGCTCTCTTATGGGAGGGGCTGCCCAGAGAGAGAGAAAGTCTCCAGCAAAAAGATAATATGTAAAGGAGCTGCTCCCTCTCAATCATATAAACAAGTTCCTGGATCCCGGGTTAAGAATTTTCATCCTTTTCTGTCTCAGATCTTTCTGCTACTATCATAGTTCCATTTTAGTTTATAGTCGCACATGAATTTAAAGACCTTATCATTTCTGACAGAAGACTGCTTTTGTGGTACATGAGTTTAAAAAATTTATGGACAGGAGTCTTAGTCAAGCTGTCACTATGGGGCCTTATCACCTTCTATCATGTAATCAAACGGAAAAGAGCCAATTCAGAATAATAAGGATGCCCTAAAGCAAACTATTGGAGAAGATTCGCCCAAAAAAATGTCAGTTTCTTACCATTAAATGTTTTGCTCCGTGTTTAACAACAGAATTCAGTCTAACTGATTTACTTAATTAGAAGGTAACTCAAGCCTTAGTTTTACCATTTCCATCCAGATTTATTAGAGGACTTATAGCACAAGCAAGAATGATTTTTGTGTGCTTCTCTGCCTTCATATACTCCTCACTCATTCTTACAGAAGAAAAGTTGTTCTAGGAGCTATAAAACTGGACCATGGTGATGGGTCTCACTCTCCAGCCTCCTTTTCCCATTGCTGAGTTTGTTCCGGGGCCTCGGTTTTGGGGCCAAACCCAAGCCAGTCATTCTTCTTTCCCCTCCTGATTCTTCTTCTGAGTTTCTGGACTTTACCACTATGTTCCATCAAGGCTATTATCTCTTCCTTCTGTGCCCCTCCTAACATGCTTTTCTGCTTCCTTCCATAGATTACTTTTCCCCCTTTAGAATGTAAGTTCCTTGAAGGCAGAGGCTATCTTTCTTTTTACTAGCATTTACTAGTATTCTTTTTACTAGTATTCTTTTACTAGTATTGGTATATACTTTCTATTTACTAGTATTTGACTAGTATTTGTATCCTCAATACAGGGGCTGGCTCAGCACTAAATAATGTTCATTGCTCTGCCTTGCCTTTGTATTTCTAATTTAGATTCCAGAATCTGTATCATAAAAAAGTCAAATGCAGATGGCAGGGAGTCCATAATCAATTGTAAAAACTGTCCTCTTCACCAGCTGCTAACAGTAGAATCTTTAGAAACATCTCCTTTAAAGATATTCATTGTTGATTCTTCAATCGGAGTTGAGTTTAAGAAATACAGAAATCACCCGAGGACTTCGTCAAGGCACGAAGCAATAATTCTTAAATGGTTCTAACCTCAGGAGCGAAGCTCCACCCATGAACATAGCACAACACACAAAGACAGTCTTGCACACTGTCACTCTTTGTTATTTAAAAAAAAAATAGATTATGTGGGGAGGGGTGCGGAGGGTTTTTATGAATCAATGCCAGATGTGCTTGATGGGGAAGTATAGTCATTTTTTATTGTTCTGGAATGCCTTAGTGTTTTGTGCCTGAAGCAGACGTTATAATTATATGTTGTGTTAATTTTGAGAGTAGTTTTGTCATAACAAGTCAGCCATGTTCCTAGTTCAATAGAAAAGAAGTATTGGCTTTGGGGGTAGAGGACCTGGATTCAAATCTCATTGCTGCCACTTACCATGTGTTTGACTTTGGCAAAATCATTTAACTTTCTTGCAGGGGACTCATTTTTCTACTGAACAAAGGGATTATCAGGCTAGATGGCCCTGAGATCTCTCCTCACTCCAAATACTCCAATCCAGCGATCCCATGGTTACTAGCATCCCACAGTTTTTCATACCCCTTTCCTGCACCAGCTAGAATGTTCACTTGTGGCTCCAAGAAGCTGTAGCCTGTACAGTGGCCAGACCCCCCAAAAACCACCTCAGCAGATGGGCTACACAAGATTGAGGGTAACTGTAAGACAATCATTTAGGGGCATGTGTACTCTAAACATGGGAAGACTTCCCCCTGAGGAATGGACAAAAAAGAACAGTTATTTTTCCCAGTGGCTATGAAGCCAACTGAAGCAGGTACTATGGAGAGCTTAGAGTCTAGTCAGCTACTGAAGATGCCAAAGTCATCTACTGCATCCCAGGACATCACTGGTACTCCTGACTTTGGTCTTGCCACTGGACTTGGATGGCTCTGAAAGAGAAGGTGAGGTTGATGACTTTGTGTAACTCTGCCTCACATAAATCCAATTCATGGGCAAGTCAAGACATAACCCGTGATGTCACTGATCCTCTTCCAAAATGAAGGATGAACAACAACAAAGAATAGAGCAGTGCCTAAGTCCAGAAAGACTACTCTTTGTAAGAGGGTTAGTGAACAGGACTCCTAAACAAAATCTTCATAATAAGGGCTTATATTTAAAACTGTAACTTATATTCACACTCTTATCTGATCATCACCAGAACTTTTTCTTAGGTAGAAAAATATTACTATCCCTCTTCTATGAAGCTAAAAGGAGAGACTGAGGTTCAGAGATGCTGAGTGATTTATTTCCCCCTGATTGCACTTCATTGAGGGTTAGAGCCAAGGTGATCTGAAAGCCAGACTTTCTACTCCAGGTCAAGGGTACTACTACACATAATAGCTCTCATGGTGAAGTTTGAAGAGGGTGCTGGACATAGGCATGCTCAGAATAAATTAAATTAAATTAAAGCTTGAAATTTGGAACTTTAAAAAATATTCTATGGGTGAAAATTTATTAAATTCTTGCTTGGTACTGACTCTTCATATCTGATTTCACTGTGACCCCATTTGGAGTCTTCTTGGCAAAGATACTACTAGAGTACTCTTTTCTTTTCCAGATCAATTTACAGATGAGGAACTGAGGTAAACAGGATTAAGTGACTTGTCCAGGGTCACACAGCTAATGTCTGAAGCCAGATTTGAATTCAGGAAGAAGAGTCATCCTGATTGCAAACCCTGTACTCTATCTACTACACCACCCAGCTGCCTCTACGACTATTTTTTTCCATCAAACTAAAGAAACTAAACTTTTGTATTTTAAAGGAAAGTTTAAGTAAAAACTTTAAAAATGAGACACAAAGGCAGCTAGATAGTACAATGGATAGACCTCCAGATTTGGACTCATGGAGGACCTGGGTTCAAATCTGACCCCAGACACTTCCTAGTTGTGTGATTCTGAGCAAGTCACTCAAACCCAATTGCCTAAAGAGTCTCTCCACTCTTCTGCTTTAGAATTGATACTTAGTATTGATCCTATCAGAGAAGATAAAGAGTTTTTAAACAATGAGACAGAAAACACCACCTAATAATGAGACATGAGGGTGCACCAGGACCCTCTTGACACCCCTGAATGCACAATTAGAGATGGATTTGTGTTCAGAAGCCCTGAATTCAAATAAATCTGACTCTGCTACCTGTATATTCTTGATAAAGTTATTTAACCTAACCTTTGTGGGTGCCAGTCAATCAATTTATTAAGCATATGTTGGATACTCTGTTGGATGTGACAAAACCAAAAGCAAAACAGTCCTTTGTTGAATACATGGAGCTCCATAGGTTGCAAGGTACACTCTACCAGTCTACCATCCCTCAGATGGCTACTTGACACGTTATCCTATTAATTCAAATTTGGAGATCTCTTCACCTCTCCTGCCTTGGCCCCTCAGAACCCACCAGGATCTTCCTTCTCCAACAATAGATTTCAAGGACACTTGGTCATTGCTATCTGCTCTAATGAAAGCTGAACTCTTTCCCTCTATGTTTGTGGTCACAATTAGAATAGAGCTCTTTGAGAATAGAGACTGTCTGATTTTTCTCTGTCTCCCCAGTGCTTGGCTCAGTGATCAGCACATAGCAAAGGCTTCACAAATGGTTTTCTCTTCCATTCCAGGAGAAAGACGAGGACTGCATATATATATATCCCTGAGTTATCTGCATAAAAATGATAGATGAAGCCAGTTCCTCGCAATAAACTGTAGGAGGTTGTCTAGGTAGAGGAAAATGGTGGCTAGGAGCAAAGAGGAAGAATAAGGCAGTGGTTTGTGAGTGTGAAGAAAGCCAAAGCACAGACTCAGTCATCCCAGGAGGAAGTCACTCACTGCTTGTATAATGTGCTTTATTCTAAATTGTGCTTTTTGGGGGGCTTTTGAAAGGAAGGCAATAAAACCTTTTAGGCAGCATTTCACACGCTATTTTTGGATCAAGCAGTCTCCCACAAGCAGTCTGAGCTCTGATCACTTGGAACAACTGCAGCCAGATCTGTGGGTATGTTCTGTGCTCCCTGGGCCTCATTAGCCTCTGATTTCAGCAGCCCGTCCTCAGAAACTGAACCTGCCTACTTTTTCCTTACAGGTCAATTAAGCAATTACCAGCCCCTATTCCCCTCCACAAATCAACCGAGACTATCCCTGCCTTTATTGCTCTATTATTCTGCCAGCCTTGTAGAGTGCTAAAATTATTTCTTTTTCTTTTTCTTTTTTTTTTTCTTTTATCAGCAGCAAAAGTCAATCCCTGAAAAGATGTGACTGAATCTTTCCTAAGTTGCTATCAGTTGAAATTGAGACCAGGCAGGCCCAATGCTTTACATATGTGCATCTAAGACCAGGTTTTATGGCACCAAGCCTATTACATGCCAGACAGTCAGTATAAGTCAGTACTGGACACAAACAAAGGAAGCCTGAAAAGCTGGTCTAGGCTTGGATTTTAAGATGGCAGGGTGAGCTGTCAGAAAACAAGAGGGAGAAGAGAGAGAAACAAAACTCTAATTGAAAAAGTTTATTGGGTTAGCTAGGTGACCCGGTGGATGAAGAGGGCAGGTAGGATCCAGAGGTAAGGAAATCAAGGAATCTTTCCTTTTATTTCTAGAAAGGTCACTTTTTTCTGGAATAGGGAGGTAGTTTACTCTTCTGAATAGATACTGACAGCTTTGCAAAATGGCATCTAATTTATTGAAGAGTTTGAAAGGAAAGAAGGAATCACCAGAGCTTAGATGCTAAAATAAAGCCAACTTATTTTCCAAACTGTCCAATATCAACAGCCAAATTTTGAGCCAAGATCAACAGCCAAGTTTTGCATCATTTTTCTTTTTCTGACTCCAGGCACAAATGACTTTTCGCTGGTAACAGATTTAATTCAACAGTCTTTTCAGTTCCTGTTAAATGCAGAGTAATGTACTTTGTTGTGAAAGGAGATTTTGTACAGAGTTTATGTACACCAGCTCCTACCTTCAAGGAGTTTACCGACCAGCACTTCATTCCACTTCACAACTGTGTGACCTGCTTAGCTTAGATGGGCTAGCTGCCTATGTGGTATGATTTGAGGGGATCCCTCCTCACTACCCAAATTGCCCTGAGACCTGCCGTAGATTACCTCACTTTTTGATAACACTATGTGGTATGATTTGAGGGGATCCCTTTCCAAAATATTTGTTGTTGTTCAGTTGTATTAGACTCTTCATGTCTCCATTTGGGGTTTTCTTGGCAAAGATGTCATTTCTTTCTCCAGTTCATTTTATAGATGAGGAAACTGAGGTAAACAGTGTTAAATGACTTGCCCAGGATCACCCAGCTAGGAAGTGTCTGAAGCTGGATTTGAAATCATGAAGAGGAGTCATACTTGAATCCAAGCTCAATGTACCACCTTGCTGCCCAAATATCCCTAACCTGGTACAATGACTGCTATTCTTATTATAACTCTATTAGAGTTAAAAAAAATAATCAGAGAGCAATGAATACACAAAGTCATGGAATGCCAGAGCTGGAAAAGAACCCCAAATCCTTTTAATTTTATTGTGGTTTAGAGAAAGCAAGAGACTTTTCCAAGATGATACCTTTCATTCATGAAATACCCAAGACTAGAGGTCAGATCTTATATTTCTGGACTACCTGTTTCTTTTTACAAGTGATACTGTCCCTCATTGACGGAAAAATACCTCAGGGTGAGTTAGTACACTAAACTTAATATTATTCATTAAGTGAATTAATTTATTAGTTCATGTCTAAGAGGAGAAAAGATGAAAATATCCATAACTTTTGCCAGAGGGGAGCTAACAGAGTCAGGCTACCTAAGGACAGCTACAAGTGATTTCTGTAGCAATGGGTTGGTACCCAGGGAATTGGACCCTGCGCAAGGGTAGGGTCGATGAGGGTTATAGAAGACTCTAAAAAAAGATGTGGAAGAACCTTGGCTATTTCACAACTTTTTCATGAGGATGTCTTGATTTGTTTCGGTTGTATCCAGTTCTTTGTTCTTAGCTGTTGTTTTTTTCTTCTAAATCCTTACTTTCTCATTCAGTAAGAATTTTAAGACAGAAAGGCAAGGGTTAAGCAAATGGGTTTAAGTGATTTGTTTAGGGTCATACAGCTAATCAGTGTCTGAGACCAGATTTGAACCCAGGTCCTTCTGACTCCAGACCTGGCACTCTATCCACTGTACCACCTTGCTGCCCTGTGTATGATTCTTTGTGATTCCACATTTAAAGTTTTCTTGGCAAGGGTACTATAGTGGTTTCCCTTTCCTTCTCCAACTTTTTTTTTTAACATTTATTAATAATCATTTTTAACATGGTTACATGATTCATGCTCCCACTTTCCCCTTCACCCCCCGCACTCCCCCCACCCATGGCTGACGCACATTTCCACCGGTTTTGTCATGCGTCCCTGATCAAGACCCACTTCCAAACCGTTGGTAGTTGCATTGGTGTGGTAATTTCGAGTCCACATCCCCAATCATGTCCACCCCGACCCATACGTTCAAGCAGTTGCCTTTCTTATATGTTTCCTCTCCTGCAGTCCTTCCTCTGAATGTAGGTAGCATTCTTTACCATAAATCCCTCAGAGCTGTCCTGGGTCATTGCATTGTTGCTGGTACAGGAGCCCATTACATTCGATTCTGCCACAGTATAACAGTCTCTGTGTACAATGTTCTTCTGGCTCTGCTCCCCTCGCTCCTTCTCCAACTTTTTTGACAGATGTGGAAACTGAGATAGAGTTAAGTGAATTGCTCAGGGTCGGTCACACAATTAGTAAGTGTCTGAGAATGGATTTGAACTTATAAAGACAAGTCTTCAGATTCCAAGACTAATGTTCTATCCGTTGTCCTACCTGTCTGCCATATCTGTAATATGACAGAAGAGAAAAAAAAGAACTCTAGCATATATGTTTTTACTGTGTTAATAGGAAATTTAGGGTTTTAAAAAACAGATTTTTTTTTTGCTATATGCTATCTTTACATTGCCTAAATTTCCCCCTGCAAAAATAGTAAGAGAAAAAAAATCAGCAATACTGATCAATACATAAAAATAAAATTTTGATGTTACACTCAGGTTTCTACATCTGTGATCATGTTGCCTATCTTGGCAAAGGAATGAGAGGAAATAAGACCTATGTTATAAAAGCTCCCAGGCAATTTCCTTTAAGTATTATCCTTGTTCAGATGGTCACATCAAAGTCCTATAAGTTGTGGCTGCTACATGGACTGCAAAATATCATATCTTCTGGGAAAATAAAGTCATTTTTGCCATTTCAAAGGGCTCAGCTGACACCTGACAGGAGACATTGTCTTGCTGCTAGCTAGCATATATGCTACTGGCACAAAACTCCAATCTTGGGACCCAGAATTCACAGGCACAAAACATTCAAGCATTCAGAGCTGAGGCTGATATTGTCATTCCTATTGGAGATGAGCTGTGAATCACTTTCCCACTGAAATGTTTTGAAAATCCAGAGTGTGTGTGTGTGTGTGTCTGTGTGTGTGTGTGTGTCTGTGTGTGTGTGTTGTGTGTGTCTGTGTGTGTGTTGTGTGTCTGTCTATATCTCTGTGTCTCTATGTGTGTGTCTATGTATCTCTGTGTGTCTGTGTCTCTGTAAGTGTGTTTGTGTGTCTGTCTTGTATGTCTGTATTTCTTTGTGTGTCTCTGTGTCTGTTGTGTTTGTGTCTGTCTTGCAAGTCTGTGTGTCTGTATGTTTGTGTCTGTGTGTGTCTTATGTGTCTATGTCTGTGTGTCTGTGTCTGTGTGTCTCTATATGTGTGTCTGTGTATCTCTGTGTGTGTCTATGTATTTGTGTGTGTTTGTGTCTGTGTGTCTCTGTATATATGCTTGTGTGTCTGTCTTGTGTGTCTGCGTGTGTGTGTGTGTGTGTGTGTGTGTGTGTGTGTGTGTGTGGCCCCTAAACCCCTTCTTGAGCTTAGGAATCAGTAAAAACAAAAACATTTAGTCCTTAAGATTGATTTTTCCTCATCAATAAGTTTAGTAAGATTAATCCAATTAGCTTCTGACCCGCAAGCTTCCTTGACTCTAAATGTACTCTGGGTAAGGAGAACATTTAACTAAAAGACAAACTAAAGCTACATGCTTTGAGAAGCTTCTGTGGATCTGAAATGGGGGGAGGGGAGGAAATAGTAGTCTTTAAAGTAAACGGTATAGCAAGAAAGCTAATTGCATCTAAGATGCCCATAAAATCAGTGGCATGATTGTGTGGGAGAAGAGAAGGATTATAAAGTCAACGAGAGGACAGGACAGAAAGCAGTTATGATTAGAGAGCTGATTGAGGATGACAGAGAAGAAGAAACACTGACCAGATTTAAACAAGAACTATGACGCTAGGTGGTATAGTGGACAGAGTTCTGGGCCTGGTGTCAGAAAGACTGATCTTGAGTTCAAATCTGGTCTCAGACTAGCAAGTCTCTTAACCCTGTTTACCTCAGTTCCTCATTTGTAAAATGAACTGGAGAAGGAAATGGCCAATCACTCCAGGATCTTTGCCAAGAATACCCCAAGTGGGGTCATGAAAAGTTGGGCAGGAGTGAACAATAGCTATGCCAGTAATCTCGGATCTTTTTTTATTGCACACCCCTCTTAGGAGAAAATTTTGAATATGTCTGGCTGATATATGTATATTTACATATTTCTAAGTTATATATGCTACACTATGTACTACAATAATAATAATTACAATTATATACACTATAAAACTTATTAAATATGATTTTTTAAAGGATGAAATAATATTTTTTCTTAGCCACCTCTGGAGAAAGAACTAATAAATAGAAATAAGCAATACATAGTTTTATATATACTTTTTTTTTGTCCAATGATGCCTTTTCTAGTTCAGGGAGTAGAGTAGGGTTGGAAATACCTGGGAACATTAATATAACAAACAAAGAAAAAAGTAATAGAGAATGACTGGATTGTTTATTTTTTTAGCAAGGAAGTGGCATGATCAGATCTGTGTACTTTAGAAAAATTACTTTGTCCTTTGTATAGAAGACAGATTAGAGAGGGGAGAGACACTTGAAGCAGGAAGACCATCCAGGAGTGGACTAATTGCAATAGTCAACAAGAGAAATGTTGGGGGGCCAGAACCAGGGTGTTGACTGGGTGAATAGAAAGAAAAGGGCATATCCCTCTGCCTTTTCCCAGAGAGTTGTCCATTATAACAAAATTTAAAAAAAAAAATAGTAAAAGAAAAAAATCAGCAATATGGATCAAAAGATAATGATGATGTATCCAGGATTCCAAATCTGGTAAAGGTAGAAATGATAAGATTTGGCAACTGATTATATAAATCTGGGAAGAGAGAGGCGTTGAAGATGTTGCTGAGATTGTGATCCTGAGTAGGATCAGAAGGATAATAGTGCCCTCAACAGTAATAGAAAAGTTTCAAAGGGAAACTACAGTACATTCAAGGTGAGTTGGGGAGCAGAATTTGGGAATACTAAGATGAAGGCAGGAAATATTACCTTATAATTGTGGCTGCAGGTGCCTGGTCACAGTCAGGTTATAACCATCCTGAGGAGCTGATATCTAAAGGAGCCATCACAGGACAGCAGTGGGAGGAGTGTTGAGCCACAAACAATAAAGTGGATGGTGTAGTTTCTTTGGAGATAGGCTAATGAAAGACTCCTTTGGGAAAGGTGGGATGTGATACAACTTCTAAACCTTATTGGTTGATTATAAACCCTTGGGATTGCTGTACTAGGCCTCCACTTTGGGGAATACTGCTCTCTTCATGAATAAAGATAGCAACATGGTTCTATTCCTCACATGTGGAAAGTACTCAATAAGTATTATTTGTTGAAAGAATGCCCTGATCCATTCATTTACCCTCATGTTTATTCATTCCAACAGTTAGCACAGATCACTCTTCATACAGTTAATTTGACTGCTGCAATTGGTTTTAATTATTGTATGAGAGGGGATATCAGATAGATGGGGGTGAGCTCTGGTGACCCCCACCTGACTGTAATATGTGGGCCAGTTACTCACCCCTCCTATTGGAAAGATCTTTGGGGGTGTAATTCATGAGGGGGCCTCCCCAAAATGGAAGAGTTGTTGAGGAGATGATAAAGGAATGTGTTAAGAATAGTTTGAGACCTAAATGGACTTTTTCCAGTACCCAGAGCCACTGATGTAAGCTAAAACCTCCCCAGTTTCCCCAATCAGTTCTCCCTCCAAGCTGGAGTAAAATGTTCTTTTCCACCCTTCAACCACCCAACACACCACCCACTCCCAAGTCACTAATCCAAACTCTGACTAAAGTAACTAAACAGGGATTTATTTGAGGTTAGAGGAATTCAAGGATTAAGGGAAGGATTGTGGGGATTCTGGACGGATAGAGGGTAAAGGATCAGCTTCTCTGAGTTTCTCTCTCTGGGGTGAGCAGTCCTGGAATCCTTCTGTAGCTCTTGTCCAGTAACTGTCTCAAGCCCCAGTAATTCCTAACCTATAAACTAGTTAACTAAACTGAGGGAATAACAAGGAGGTGGATAAAACAGATTCAGAAGAACCCTCAGAGCCCACTCCTCCCGGGGGTCCAGGCTCTTTGGCCAAATGGACTAACTACTATGTTTATCTGTTCTCAGATGGCAAATGGTGTTGGTAGATCAATTGAGATGATTGGCTAGTTATAGCAGTTGTGACACTCAAGGAAATCCTCTATTTGGGGGGTTCGGGAGCACCAGGTTCTCACAGGATCACCATCTCCCATCTCCTTCTCTGACCCATCCAAGGTTCAGTCAGTAGTGTGGCAGCAGTTGGGATATCTTCCACAGAATTCTCCTCTTCACTCTGGCCCCTTCCCAACAGTCATTTCCTCATGATTCTTCCTGGGCTTGTTCTGAATTCCACCTCGGAGGTGCATGCCTTGCTTGGCTTTCTTCACTTAAATTCAACCAGTCTGTTACATTAGGAAGACATAGCATGGCATAGCACAGAACAACGGGAATCCGAACACCTGAGTTTCCTGGGTCCAGTCTTTAGTACCTGCTTGAACTTGAGCAAAAGTCATTGTCTCTTTCTGGGCCTCAGTTTCCTCATGAGTGAAATGAAAGGGTCGAACTAAGTCATCACCACTCCCTCTAAATTTCCAAATCCTATGAAATGAACACTGACTACATTTTGGCTTAGCTTACAAGACAAAAAAAGACATGGGAAAGTGACCAAATAACTATCTTTGTTTTCCAGGAGTTTGGCAATTATGATATTGGAAAGAAGCCCTTTACATGTTAGATAAAGAAAAAAGACTCTGATGGCTAAGGGACTCTATCCTCCCTCCCCCAAATTTGTCCCTAACCTACAATAATCATGGGTTTCAGTACTGATTCTGAGCTTAAGGGAAGTACGGTTTTTCTTCTTCTTTGTTCTATCTGTCCTTGGTCCAGCCCATTTCCCCAATACCATCTGGCTAGTCAGAAATATTATACATAGTAAGACCTACATGGAATTATGAAGAGCAAAATGAGCAGAACCAAGAGAACATTATATACAGCAACAAAAATAATGTTTGAAGAGTGACTTGTGTGCTTCCACCTCCAGAGAAAGAACTGACAAGTAGAAACAAGCAAGACATAATTTTATATATACATATATCTTTTTGTTAAATGATGACTTCTTTTGTGTAGGAAGTAGACTAATGGGGGAGATACCTGGGACTTTTAATGTAAAAAACAAACAGTAAGTAAAATTTAAATTTTAAAAGAAAGTATAAAGGAGTCTAGGCTGAAAGCTACCAGGTTTTCTCATGTATGCCAATGTAGCCAGGCATAAAAATTATTTCTTTGGTTTTTATCCTCCCAGGAATTAAAGTGTTCCTCCTGTGACTGCTTATAGGCAAGCCAAGAACCACAACAAGGTGTTTTCTATTGCAGGTCACCCAGATCTACAGAAGGATCTTTGTGGAATCATGCCTCATTTTTTCAGTCACGTCTAACTCCCTGGTTGCCCTATTTGGGGTTTTCTTGGTAAAGATACTGGAGTGATTTGCCATTTCCTTCTCCAGCTCATTTGATAGATGAGGAAACTGAGACAAATGAGCTTAATCTGGAGTAATGGAGTAGATTTCAGGGTGTCCTTGAATATGATGGGGGGAGGGGAGGATAATATTTTTATTTCCACATAGTTATGGGGTTTTATAATTATTTGTATTTTATTTTATGAATTTAAAAACATTATTCTGTGCATATCTTTTGATCCAATAATTATTGGGTCTGTATCCCAAAGACATAAAAAATGGGAAAGGACCTCTTTGTTACAAAAATACTTAAAGGTGGGCTTTTTGTGGTGGCAAAGAATTGGAAATTAAATGGATGTCCCTCAATCGGGGAATGGCTGAACAAATGGTGGTATATGATGGTGAGGGAATACTATTGTGCTATAAGAAATGATGAACAAGGTGATTTCAGAAAGAACTGGAAAAGGCCTGCAAGAATTAATGCAGAGTGAAATAAGCAGAACCAGGAGAACATTATACACAGTAACTGAAATATTGTGGAATGATCAAATGTGATAGACTTTGCTAAGTAACAGCAATACAATGATCCAGGACAATTCTGAGAATTGATGAAAAGAATGCTACCTACCTCCAGAGAAAGAACTGTTGGAGTAGAAATGCAGATGGAAACATATAATTTATCACTTGCTTATATGGGCATATTTTTGGGGGTTTTGGTTCTGTATGATTATTCACTCACAAAAATGAATGATATGGAAATATGTTTTGTATGCTAATACATGTATAACCCAAATTGAAATGCTTGTCAGCTCTGGGGGGGGGGGGAGGAAGAAGGAATAAGAGAGGGAGACAATATGGATCATATGGTTTTAGAAAACTTACGTGGAAAATAATTATATAAACTAACTAACTAACTAAATAACCATGGGGGGGGAGGGAAACAACATTATTCTGGGAAGGGGTCCATGGACTTCAATAGACTGCCCAAGGGGTCCAGGGCATAAAAAACCATTAAAAGCCTCCAGTGTTGGGAGATTTGAATACTCTCAATTGCCTGAGAGATTCTCTGGAACCTAATAGAGCTAATAGGGAGAAACTAGAGTTCTCTGTCAGCTCTTGACCAAGTGGAGAAGTTTCACTTAGGTGGGGAAATACCATTCTGAGATGGCCAGTGGTATGCTGGTAAATGTTTAACAGGCAAGATACACTTTTAAATTGAAACTGCATTATTAACACTTTCTTCATCACTTTCTTAAGACTAAGGAATCAACAAAACTGTAAATCAAACCCTGATTTGGAATGTTTTGTTGATTTCTGAGGTGTAAAATGCTCACAATGTAAATTTAACCATCAGCTCTCATAGCCTACTGCTACTGACCCCAGTGATACTGTGGCAGTACCTGAGAAGAGGAAAGGACATTTCATACTTATCATCTCTGACTTTGGTGTTGGTAACTGGGATAGTCAAAGGTTGAGAATGGCAATTTTCCCATTCTTGGACTTTTTTGTAAGGCCAGGCATCAGCAGGAACAGTTAAAAGAGAAAACATTTTCTTAAAAGAGAAGAGGCTTGAAGTTCCCTGCAATGAACATTACTGCATTAAACCTGTGGTGCAAAGAGAACCAAGTTTGCTGTCCAATGGGAAATGCCACGGGGGAGCTTCCCCTCTACACCAGGGTGTAATGTGGAAGGTATGTTCCAAAACAGAAATTTACTCCAGACAAGTGCTGATCATAGGACTTGACAATCAAACTGGTGGCATTTCGATGGAGAGAAATCTCCATAATAGATCCCTAGGGTCAAGAAAAACCACAACAAAATGCTTTCTATTGCAGGTCACTGAGACCTATGGAAGGAATTTTGAGGGATTATGCCTACTTTCTGTGTGTTCAGTCATTTCAGTTCTGTCCAATCCTTTGTGACCCTATTTGGGGTTTTCTTGGCAAACATACTGGTGTGGTTTGCCATTTCCTTCTCCAGAACATTTTACAGATGAGAAACAGGGGACAAATAGGGTTGAATGACTTGGCCAGGGTCATATAGCTGGTAAGTGTCTGAGGCTGGATTTGAACTCTGTAAGTTAAGTCTTCCTGATTCCAGGTCTGGCAGTTTCTCTACTATGCCACCTGTCTTCTGCTGGTTGGATAGCAAAACTTTGGGAATGGAGGTGATAGGGAGAAGGACTTGACTTGCTACCAGAACTAATAAGACAATGAAGGAGAGGACACCTACTTGCCTAGTCTGTACTATTGCTCCATGGAAGTTCTCTTTCTTTCCTTAGAGCTCATTTAAAGATATCTGCTTTGCTTACTTCCTATTAATAAAATGGTGGTGAGGGATTATGGTTATTCACTTTGTATATGTAGAAGAAATGGGGGGGGGGGACACCCATGATATGTGACTTTGGAGAAAATATATTATTCCCAGAAAGAGTAACCTTATAGCAGGGCAGCTAAATACTTAGTGGATTGAGAGGTAGGTCTAGAGATGAGAGGTCCTGGGTTCAAATCTGACCTCAGATACTTCCTAGCTGGGTGACCCTGGACAAATCACTTAATTCCTGTTGCCTAGCCCTAACTCTTCTGCCTTGTGAACAATACATAGTAATGATTCTAAGACAGAAGGTAAAGGTTAAAAAAAATTAAAAAGAGCAACTTTAGAGGCAAAAGAAACAGAACTACAGGTTTGGGTAAAGAGAGGCCCTCAGCTTAGGAAGGATCAGCCTGAATTGAGACTGCCTTGAAAGAAAGCCTTCATAGGCTAAGAGGTTTATTACCCAAACATGAAATTCTAATATGACTAGCTAGAGAAAAAACTAACAACAAAAACACTTTGATCTCCCTGGAATAGAGCTGGTCTTGGGCAACTCCCTAGACTTCAAGGATAATAATTCTCCCCCTCAAATTGCCTGGGATTCTGTCCCTATTCCTCAGCCTCTCTAGTAAGGAGCATGGCCAAGTTGCCTCCCCTAATAGGCTGATTGAACCTCCTCTTCACCAGAAATATCTCCCAGAGATTGTGCAAAACACTCTGTGTGTGTGTGTACCACCCTTTGTTCTGACCTTTGCTACCTACTGGGCAATTGTCCATCAGCTGATGTTAATGAAACTTTTTCTCTGATTTATTCAGACAGACCAAGATGGGAGGAGTTACTCTCCCAGGGTCTTTGGACCTCTGGGTTGAGGAATTCCTTAACATATTTAATACCAGACATTTTTGCTGTATCGGTTAGATTTTTAATACCCTTATCTTCTGTCTTAGTGTTGATTATTTTTAAAATATATTTTATTTTTAAAAACCCTTACTTTCCACATTAGAATCAATACTACACTGTATATTGCTTCCACATCAGAAGAGAGGTAAGGGCTAAGCAATGGGGGTTAAGTAACTTGCCCAGGGTTGCATAACTAGGAAGTGTCTGAGGTCAGATCTGAACCCAGGGCCTCCTGTCTCTAGGCCTGGCTCTCAATCCACTGAGCCACCTAGCTGGTTCCCTTAGCATCACTACTGAGACAGAAGAGCAGCATGGGCAGGGTATTTGTGGTTAAATGACTTGCCCAGGGTCACACCGCCAGAAAATGCCAAGGCTAGATTTAAATCCAGGTCATCCTGACTCCAGACTTGACTCTCTATCCACTGTGCTAATTAGCTACCCCTGTACTAATTAGTTTTGCTGAACTTTTTTCATATTAAAAAAAATCTTTGTTATAAGAAATGGCTTTTTTTTTTTAAAAAAAAACCCTTACCTTCCATCTTGGAGTTGATACTGTGCATCGGCTCTAAGGCAGAAGAGTGGTAAAGGTGGGCAATGGGGGTCAAGTGACTTGCCCAGGGTCACACAGCTGGGAAGTGTCTGAGGCCAGATTTGAACCTAGGACTTCCCATCTCTAGGCCTGGCTCTCAATCCACTGAGCCACCCAGCTGCCCCCAGGAATGACTTTTTTCAATGGAGAAAGAGATGAATTTATTGGAAAATGCCAATGATGTAAACAAAGTTACAAATTAAGTTTTTAAATAAATTAATATTTAATAAGTAATATGTGTGCAGCATAATAGTAAATACGTTTCAATAAGCAAATTGCATTCTGTGATGTGGCAAACTAACTGACGTAAAAAGGGGCGTTTGATCCCAGTGTACTGAGGAGATGTCATGCATGAATTTAATCAGGTTTCTTGGTTGGAGGCTAACAATTAGAGAAGACTCTCCCCAAGGGTACCTGAGTCATGAGAATCTCTGACAAAAAGGTTCCAAGGAACTTCCTTTGCAGCCTTTATTTTCATTCCATTTCCTTTCCAAATCCAAGTTAGAGAGTAGAAACTGGTTCATGGGATTGTTGGCAAACTCATCCAAACTCCTTTTTCCAGAGGTTGAGGTTTGGCTGGGTCCAGTTTCCCTTTGAAATGAAAAGGAAACAACACCCTTGTGCCTGTGAAAGAAATTTAATCCAAATGTTTGCTTCATTTCCCTATCAAAATGCTATTTGCTTGCTGATATTTAATGTCCACATACCTTTCCATTGTAAACAAGTTAAAACTGCAAGAGATTTGACTTTGGCTGCAATTTCGCTTTGTGCTAAAGGCTCAAGTAAAGTCTAAACTAAAATCAGCATTCTCTAAGCCCTGGGCTGGAGCTGTTGTTGGCACTGAAGGACCTCTCAGTTACAGAAAATCAAGGGGGGAAAAATGCAGACACTTTGCCCCAAGTGATACTGAAACCACAGGGAAATGAGTCAACTTCTCGTGATCCCCAGCTATTCTCTGAGTCCCTGCTGTTTACCTTCTTGGTGGTGGACACACTTGCTTTTAGAACGCTGGCACAAAAGCTGGCTTAAAAGGCACGGAGGAAAGTGTAGACTAGGATGAAATGATTTAGCAAAGGCCATTTCCTGTCAGAGATGAACTCTCACCCTTACCAAAAGACCCTCTCCTCATCTTCAGTACAAAGCAGGACAGGAGGCAGCTGGATGGCTAAGTGGATTGAGAATCAGGCTCAGAGATGGGATGTCTTGGGTTCAGTTCTGGCCTCAGACATCTCCTGAGTGACCCTGGGCCTGTCACTTAACCATTAACCTCATTGCCTAACCCTTATTGCTCCTCTGCCTTGGAGCCAATATTTAGTATTTATTCTAAGACAGAGGGTAAGAGTTTAAAAAAAAAAAAAAGCAGGGCAGAGGACAAGGGGAATTGTGTAAAAAAGGTTGGTAGAGAGAACTGAAAGTTTATCTGAGAAGAAAGGTCAGCTACAAGAGTAGCACTTTCTCTGACCATAGAAACAGCAAAGATGCAAACAGTGAAGGTCACCCTCCTGAGTCAGTCAGCAATGATGCCCAGTTCTCTAAAGTCAGCCAAGTTCCTACTTACTCTTGGGAGAATTGATGGAGAGGTTAAATAAGGAAAATGAAAGAAGGTCCAAGAGTATGTGGAAGGAGGGTAACTGGGGGCCTGGAGTACATTGTACATCCATGAAAAAGGTAAAAAGACTATTTTATATGGTAATTTTGAAAAAAAAAATTAGTGTAGAACGCTCCTGGTGAGATGCTTTCTCTACCAAAGCAGAAAAAAAAACTGATTTGCCTAGAACACTACGTCAAGTGACTTGCCCAGGATCATACAGCCAATGTGTGTCAGAGTTGAATCCAGGCCATCTTGACTTTCTTCCCACCAAATGGCACTGCCTCTATAATAACAATTATTATATGTGAAATTCATAAGCCAAAAGTGGTTCTAGAACCTGGGGGTCTGGAGAAATCAAGATGCCTGCTATAGAAGGAGAGTAGGGTAGACAGGCCAAGGAGGACTCGCCATAGAATGAGGGTTGAAATCCCAAAGGATGTTAAATCTAGCCTGTCAGGCTTAACAACCAATCACTTGTTGCTAGTTTGGGGGATGCTGTTTTGTGGGGAGACTTCCCAGGGTGTGTAACCTGTTCCACAGTGAAGTTCCATGACCCTCTAGAACTCTCAACTTTCTTTCTCCCTAGGTAGTGTAGAATATTGAGGAAGCAAGAGGGAAAGCCTGGACATCATCTCACTGGACCCATGGATGCCCCAATGACCTGTAGTAGACATACTGGGTGGCTGTCTCCTTGGACCCAAAAGAGTAGCCTAGGACTGAGGAAGGGAATGATGGTCAATACTGTGGATGCCAGACGGGTGAGGCTGGGGAGATAAAAGAGTGGGAAAGCTAAGAGGATCAGACCTCAGCTTTTGTACCAAGATTTTACTATCTTCACCTTCCTTCCTTTCTGCCCCCCCCAGACACTATGTGACCCAAACTCCATTGACTTATATCCAAGTTCCAAGAGTAACCAACCTCTTGCTGAGGTATCTGGAGCAGATTAAAACTGAAACTTTCTAAGATAGTCTGGAAATCTACTTTTCAGAAAGGTATTTTTCCCCAATAGAAGCATCTGTGATTTGCTTAGGGTTTGTGGGGAACGAAAGCAGAAAGTCTTCATAATCCCAATTATTTATTATATCTCAGAGGTTCTCCCAAAAGGCTCAGTAAATATGATGAATGTGATTGTAAACTCGGCAACACAATCCTTATTTGATAGGGCTTTGCTTCCAAAAAAAAAAACCTTCCTTAAAAAAAAAAAAAAGAGCCTTCCTGCAATGTTTGAGAATAAACAGGGATTTTTGTTGATGTTGACATGTAAGATTAGAATAAAGAAGTGGATAACAAATTTTCAAAAAAAAAAAAAGTTAGTACAAGCATAAGGAAGCCTCACACTTTATTTCCCCCTCTAAAAGCTATATACCTTCCAACTTAGAATCAATACTACCTATTGGTTCCAAGGCAAAAGAGCATCAAGGACTATGGAGGATGAATGACTTGTCCAGGGCCACACAGCTAAGAAGTGTCTACATTATTATTCCTATGTTACAGAATAGACAATTCTCTGAAAAGAATACTGGTTCTAAAGTATAAAGAGGTGTTTTAAATCTTTGTGCTATCTCTTACTATCTCAGTGATCTTGGGCAAAATGTATAAGTTTTTCAAGTCATGGTTTCTTAATCTTAACTTGTAGGAGTTGGACTTGATGATCTCCCAGTGCATCAGATGGTTGCTAGCTCTTGCCTAAAGGTCTCCAAATGATGGGTAACACAGTATGGTTGAAAGAAGCCCATTTCACTTCTGGATAGCTATAAATGTTTAGAGTTTTTGCTTATTCCAAGCCTATATTTCTTTATTTATAACTTCTACCCACTGGTCCTAAATCTGTCCTGTGTGGTCAAATGTGAGAAGTTTAAATCCTCTTCTTAAATATGCTTCAATATTTGAAGCTATCACACCATTCTCTCCCAACGCCTTGTCTTTTAAAGGCTAAAACATTCCTAGTACCTTCAGCCCATTTTCAGATGACCTCATCTCAAGGAGCTTAATCATCCCGATTACTCTCTTTCGTGGATTCTCCTTACCTTAGGCTTTTTTTTTTTAATTTAAATGTTTTATTTTTTTAGAATAATTTTCCATGGCCACATGATTCATGTTTTTACTTTCCCCTTCACACCCTCTTCAACCCTCCCATATCCAATGCACATTTCCACTCGTTTTAACCTTACCTTAGTCTTTCTAAATTGTGGCAACCAAAACTTATCATGGCACTCCAGATTTGTTCTGACCAGATCAAGCTACAATCTGAGATATACCAGTGGAATTATCATTCTTTTCTCCTGATCTGAGTACTCAATTAAAATAGCAAATACTGACTAGGGAAGAAAAGCTTGAGACTTGCTATTATGGAAACTGGTAGGTTTCATTTTTTCTGAGGAATGGAGGGGAATCCTTTTGTATTATTTTTCATTCCTGTAAGCCAGACTTTAGGTATACTGTTCAAATTGGATGACATGTCATGCAGTGGCCACAAAATTTACATCTGTGGTAACAGTTTCTTTCTTTTTTTCTTTTCCTAATTAACTTATGGAGAGGTCTCAGAGAACCTTAGGGCTCCTTTGTGGAAAAACAGAGTATGATCTCCAGTATTTTGGGGTATTTGTGTGTGTGTGTGTGTGTGTGTGTGTGTGTGTGTGTGTAACTATTAAAATATTCCTGAGCTGTGTGCTAATTTGGTGAGATTGCTTTCACATCAAAGTAAAAAAAAAATCAATGTTATGCTTTAGTTATGATTGAAGTGACTACAGACAAGTTCAATCTATCTCAGATCTATTTAATTTGTCTTGGCTTCCATTCTAAAGAACCGTAGAAGAATGTGTGAATTATATTCATTCTAAGTCCCTCCAAGAGAAACCCCAAGGACTCCAGATTCAAGATGGATCTCCCCAAAGTCTTCTATAACTGGTGGAAATTGCTGGGATAACTCTAAAATTCACCTTTGTTTTCTAGATCCCTCTATTTCAGGAGTGAGTAGATTTCAGGAGATCTTTGAACTTGGAACTTAGACTATTTTGATGAACATTATTTCAACAGTATTGGTTTTTTTTGTCATCCTTGCATTTTATTTTATACATTTAGAAACATTATTCTGAAAAGGACTACATGGTCTTAATTGGACTACCCAGGGGATCCATAACACACACACACACACACACACACACACACACACACACACACACACAAATGTTTAATAATCTCTCATATTTTGGAGTCTTAAGTCAATTACCTGTCTATAATTTCTTGGTCCTTTCTGGTCCATCAACCTGAATATTGTGTCCCCTACAGACACCAACACTGTGATATCCTCTTGCCTGCAGAGAGGCCACATAAAGCAGCCCAGACTAATAAGAACCTATCTTCCCAAAGACTCTTGTACGAGTCTGTGTGCATGTATGCCAGTGGAATGTAGAAAGAGTGAGTATGAGTGGACCCCAGGCTTCTCTGTTTGTTTTTGGGTGGCATAATGAGCCAACTACTCTGGATCCAATGTAATTTGAGGTTTAGAGAGAGAAATTAACTAAACTTCAAGAACCTCTTTCTTCCTTCCAAATGGAAAATTTCTAAATGAATCCCCTGCAGATGGTTTTCATTCACATTTAACTGGAAAATGGATGTTTTTTGCCGAGGTTGCCCATTTTGATTCAGAGGCTGTGGTACAGTACAGTCATCTGTAGAGTAGAAACACATTCATTTATAATGGTGCCAGAGGCAGAGTTGGCTTGAGATATTTAAGAACATTTCATCTTTCAGCTGAAGTAAAACTTCATTAGCTCCATGTTCTGCTTTGAAATATAAAGACTAGGAAGTTTACCAAGACACCCTGTTCATAATTAACTGCCTTGGGGCCAAGAGTAGTCCAACTTGTCCTTTCATTTCCAGCAAAACTATTCAGACCTCCTCAGATGCAATGACTGAGGCTGCCCCAGGGAAATATAGGTGAATTTTGGTACAAGGAACAGAAAGTGCCAAATGAAAATGCTCAAAGAGTCCTTTTCAAATGATTAGGCTAGCATAAGGAGTCTTAGATATGTAACATAGGAAGGAAATCCTGCCTTGAAGAGTCTCAGCATCTCAGAAAAAAAATGTGGGGGCCTTGGGGTTGCATTTAATACTAAGGACACTGAGAGAACAGCTAGATGATTCAGTGGACTGATAGCCAGACCTAGAGAAGACAAGAGGTCCTGGGTTCAAATCTGGACTCAGATACTTCCTAGGTGTATGATCATGGGCAGGTCATTTAATTCCCATTGCCTAGACCTTATCACTCTTCTGCCTTGGAACCAATACACAGTATTGGTTCTAAGATAGAAAGTAATAGCTTTATTAAAAAAATACTAAGTGCTTTGGTTAAATTTTGGATTATGCTCTTGGAATCACATTTCATGTTTCTGAGTTCCAACCTTGTAAAATAGTACACAGTACAGTAAGGTATTTAACTTTTGAAGTAGTAGCCAGGTGATTGATTAGAAATGGTCCAAAAATTCCTAGATGGGGCAGGTATAAAAGCTTGGTTGGAGTGGGGAAGAGATAGAGCCATCAGATGATGCTGACTGGGCAAACACAGAAGAGTGAGGGCTGAAGCTAAATATAGCAGAGCCTTTGATCCAGCCATACCACTGCTGGGTTTATACCCTTAAAGAGATCATAAGGAAAAAGACTTGTACAAAAATATTTATAGCCACACTCTTTGTAGTGACAAAAAATTGGAAAATGAGGGGATGCCCTTCTATTGGGGAATGGCTGAACAAATTGTGGTATCTGTTGGTGATGGAATATTATTGTGCTCTAAGGAATAATGAACTGGAGGAATTCCATGTGAACTGGAAAGACCTCCAGGAATTGATGCAGAGTGAAAGGAGCAGAACCAGGAGAACATTGTACACAGAGACTGATAACACTGTGGCATAATTGAAGGTAATGGACTTCTCCACTAGCAGCAAGGCAATGATCCAGGGCAATTTTGAGGGACCTATCAGAAAGAACACTATCCACATTCAGAGGAAGAACAGTGGGAGTAGAAACACAGAAGAAAAACAACTGCTTGGCCACATGGGTTGATGGGGATATGATTGCAGATACAGACTATAAAGGGATCACCCTAGAGTAAATATCAATAATATGGAAATAGGTCTTGATCAATGACACATGTAAAACCCAGGGAAATTGCACATTAGCTACAGGAGGTAGGTGGGGGGAGGTCAGAGAAAGAGCATGAATCTTGTAACCATGGGAAAATATTCCAAATTAATTAATTAAACAAAAATTCCAGAAAATAAATAAATAAATATAGCAGAGGTTTGAGGCAAGTCATAATAATTAGAAGACTAGAACACAGGAAGGGACTCAGTTTTGCAGTGGGCAGGTGGGAAAAGGGGTCACAGATAGGCCACTGGCTGATAAGATAAAAAAGGAAAATAGGGACCATGATTAGCAGAGTCAAGGTCAGGTACCTTTAGCTTCTTGGGCCTTCCGGAGAGGTAGAGAGTTGGGTCAAGAATCCTTTTTTGAGTTCAAGATCAATATCTTTATTCTTCTCATGGTATTATTTATTCTTATTACAGTTTCCTTTGCAGGATCTAGCTTTAGACATCTGGAGTGTCATTGCTGAAGTATGCAATTGGAAACCGGATGACCACTTGTATGAGACATAGTTGAGTGGATTCATGCATAGGATAACGATTCAACTAGAGAATCTTTGATGTTCCTTCCAATTCTATTAAGACTCTGGGTCTATAAACCAAAAAGGTCAAAGACATTGGCAAGGCAACTGAAACTAAGGCTTGAGATGGGGCTGTGCTATAAAGGAAATGAGACAAGCTATAAACCTCACCCTCCTTCTATCCCCAGAGACTGAGGTGATGTAAAGGGGAAAGATTATGTCCCCAGGATATTGAAAGAAATGTTTGTATATTCATTCTTGCTATATTTTTGAAGTAAATATTCCTTTGGAGTGGCTAATCTATTAAGTAGTTAAATAGAGCTAGAGGGCCAACCCCCCTAAAATTGGCTGAATACAAGCTGTAGGGGCTTGAGCTAATTGTAGAGGATAACCACCTCTAAACCTTCCTTAAGGGTTTTTTTTTTAAGGTCTTTTTTTTTTTTTTTTTTAACCCTTAACTTCTGTGTATTGGCTTCTTGGTGGAAGAGTAGTAAGAGTGGGCAATGGGGATCAAGTGACTTGTCCAGGGTCACACAGCTAGGAAGTGCCTGAGGCTGGATTTGAACCTAGGACCTCCTGTCTCTAGGCCTGACTCTCAATCCACTGAGCTACCCAGCTGCCCCCCTTCCTTAAGGGTTTTAAAGAAGCCTGGGAAGGGGTGAAAGGTAACACACTTGGTTTTCAGGCAGTAAGGGTGAGAGATTCACTTTTTTGGTTTGTTTGCTATATTAAAATACCCAGTTAACTTCTTCTTCCCCCTTCCCCCATTAGAGAAGACATCATTTGACAAAAATATATACATACACATATATGTGTACATACATAAATATATATATTCATATATATATATAAAACTATGCTTTATTTCTGATTTTCAGTTCTTTCTTTAGAGGCGGACATACAAAGTCATTCTTCAAACAATATTTCTGTTGCTGTAGATAATGTTCTTGTGGTTTTGCTCTTTTCACTTTTTATGATTTTGTGTAGTTCTTTCCATGTTTTTCCACAATTAACCTATTCATTGATTTTTATATTATTCTATCACAGTCATATGTTACAACTTGTATAGCCATTCTTATTTGATGGGCATCCCTTCAATTTCCTGTTCTTTGCCACCAAAAAGAGAGCTGCTATAAATATTTTAGAACATATAGGTCCTAGAGGTAGCTAAATGGCTCAGTGGATAGAAAGCCAGGTCTAGTCATGGGAAGTCCTAGGTTCAAATCTGGCCTCAGACACTTCCTATTTGTGTGACCCTGGGCAAGTCACTTAACCTCCATTGTCTAACCCCTACCATTCTGCTGCCTTGTAACCACTACACAGTATTAATTCTAAGATGGAAAGTAAGGGTTTAAAAATAAAAGAATATAATAGGTTCTTTTCCCCTTATCACCTTAGGAAATAAATGTTAAAATAGTATGGCTGGGTCAAAAAGTACACAGTTTTATAACTCTTTGGGCATAATTATAATGTATTCTCCAAAATGGTTGGATCAGTTCACAGTTGCACCAACAGTGTATTAATATCCCCATTTTCCCATATTCCCTCCAATATTTTTCATTTGGCCCTTTCATCATTTTAACCAGTCTGATTGGTATGAGATGATTTGCATTTTTTTAGTTTAGAGAATGTTTTCATATATTTATATAGAGCTTTGATTTTTTTAATCTGAAAACTAAAACCAGAGATTCACTTTTACATGTGGGCCAGAATTGCTCCTGGAATCACTTATTTGCCCTATGGTGATCCATTAGCAAGTATGACTTTTTAATTGGATGGTTCAGGCTTTTGTTGATAAACTCCAACCTTAGAGCAATCTATCCTTCTCTTAAAGGGCCCGACTTGTAAGGTGGGATCCCATTTCCTCAGCTTGAACAGGCTGTGTTCTCCTCTACGCATGAGTTCACCATACACAACTCTGAAAGCCCTGTATCAAGGCGCTCAGGCTGGAATGACGTGGAGGCCAAGTCCCCCATGCCCTTGTGATCCTGGTAGTAGAGCAGTAGAAAGAATGCTAAATCTGGAATCTCGGAGGATCTAAGTTTAAAGCTCGCTTCTGTTATCACCCATCCAATAACAGCTCTTTTCAGCTATAGAGGCTTCACTTTCCTCATCTGTGAAATGACAGGAGTTGCATCTAATGCCTACTGAGGTCCCTTCTGACCAAATCTATGGCATTATCTATGATATAGTCAAATTCCTCTGATCCCCCAGCCTGCCCACGACTGGTTCAAACGTCTATGACTGAACTTCTCAGACATAAAGGGTTCTGGCACAAGGTAAGTATTTGGTACATATTGAATGAAACAAAAACTATAAGTTAAAGACCTATTCTGGATGAAATCTACTTATTTTTCTTGGGAAAACCTTCCCAAAATGTGATGATAGGCACAGGGTACAGAGAAGAGAATGTGGTATACCCAAAGAATTCATCAACACTAGCTCTTTCTTGAGCTGTATTTCCTCAGCTAAGTTTCGACATTAATATAGAAGTTAAATGATTTGCCCTACATCACACAGACCTGACTCTACCACTGAGAGACATAGGATCTTGGACAAATCACTACCTCTCTTAGAGACTCAATTTTTCTCATCTGTAAAATGGCAGTGACAAAATTTGCCCCATCTTCTTCAGGACTGTTGTGAAGCAAATACTTTATAAAATATTTTTTGAAACCTTATTTTCAGTCTTAGTAACAACTCTAAGACAGAAGAGCAAGGGCTAGGCAGATGGGGTTAAGTGACTTGTCTAAGGTCACACAACTAGGAAGAATCTAGATTTGAACCTAGGTCATCCCAACTCTCTACTTCACCACTTAGCTGCCCCTCACTTTATAAATGTTATTGTCATTATTTACCTCAGGAAATAGCTTCAAGATTCACCAAACTGTGCTAATGCTTTGAGAAAATCTCAAAGTTTCTTGAATAACCCTAAACTTCTCTTGAAAACAATATTCTATTAATATCAGTGGATAGCTGGAAACAAGGGAACACAAGCAATCTCCAAAGAATTAAAAATGATAATCACAGTGGATACAAGCCAACTGGCAGAGAATGTTCCAATGAGGAACTGTGAAGAAGAGCAGGAGTGAGAGGGCCATCAGGGAAATGTATGATAGGAAGAGAAGATGGGCCGGATATGTAGCAAGGGTAGGGGGAAGACAAGGTGGAAGATCAGGCATCAAGAAAGAGCAAAGAAGCCCTCCAGTACATCAGGAGGATGCCAGGGAATGAGTTTATGGGATGTCATAGACAAGAGTCACACAAGATGGGCAGGCATGGGTGGGTGGCCATCTAAATCATCAAATAGCACTTCTACAGATGCCAACTGGCAACCAGGTGGCTCAATGGATAGAATGCTGAGCCTGGAGTTACAAGGACATTAGTTCAAATATGACCTCAAGAGCTTTCTAGCTGTGTGATCTTAAACTTCTGTCTGTCTCAGTCTCCTCATCTGTAAAATGGAAATATATTTATCCCTTCCGTATTACAACTTTCCCTATCACTTTTGTTATATCATGGGCCAGCATAAGAAATTAAATGTGAAATGGGGGAGTGAGGGGTTGGAGTTTTGTAGAAGCCATAGACAACATGTGAAGGCCAGCAGACAACCCAGAAAAAGTTTAGAAACTCAAAAGCTCATACTTAATCCAAAATTTACAATAAGATACTATAAACATTCCAAAAGAAAGAAAAAAAATTCACATTTCTTCTCAGGTATGAAGGCAGGGCCAAAAACTTTTATAGGGATTTTCTAGACTGTGGTGATGCTGCGTCCCACACCCCCAAAACCTGGAAGGGATAATTATAATAATAATACCTATCTCTTAGGACTATTGGGAGGATCAAATGAGGTATCTGTAAAGCACTTAGCCCAATGATGACATATGATTATTTCCTTCCTTCTAAGCTGATGAGATTACACACTATTTGCATATTGTGTGAGTTTACTGTGATTACTGTCTCCTAGGATGATAAGATTCTGGTCAGATTTTGGTAGCTAACCTTGAGAGAAGGATTAGACTACATTGTAGATTTCTCAAGCTTTAAAGAAAAAAGGGACCTGAGAAATCATCTAATTCAATCCTTTTATTTTAAAGAGGAGAAAATTGAGGTCTAAGGAGTTTAAATGACTTGCCCAAGGTCACACAGATAGTAAATGGCAGAGCCAAGATTTGAATTCAGGTTCTCTGACTGCAAGTTTAGTGTTGTTTCCATTGTCAGTCATATAATAAATGTTTATATAAGTTGTTTCCATTGTCAGTCATATAATAAGTATTTATGAATCCACATACTTAGTCAGAAACTAGACACACTGGGAATGCAGAGAAAGGGAAAAGACAGTCTCTGCTCTCAAGGATTTCATGGTCTAATCATAGGAGCTAACAGCAGGCAAAAACATGAGAACAATTATCTACAAGCAGGACAAATTGAAGGTAATCAGTAGAGGAGAGGCACTAGCTTTGAAAGGAATCAGAAGAGCAACTAGGTGGATCAGGGGATAGAGAGCCAGGCCTGGAGAGATGAGGGTCTGGGTTTGAATCAGAATTCAGACATTTCCTAGCTGTATGACCCTGGGCAAGTCACTTGACCCTCATTGCCTAGTCCTTACCACTCTTCTGCCTTGGAACCAATACACAGTACTGATACTAAGATAGAAAGTAAGAGGTTTTTTTTGGTTTGTTTTGTTTTTTAAAAAGAGGGATCAGGACATATTTCCTATAGAAGGTGGGATTTGAACTGAGATTTGACAGAAGCCAGGGAAGCCAGAGGTGAATTAAGGAGGGGGAGTATTCTAGAAAGGGGGACAGACACTAAAATGGCCAGAAACTGGAGATGACATGCCTCATGCAAACAGTAGCAAAGAGGCCAATATCGCTGGATCACAGGGAAGATGGGAAGGAGAAAGTATGAAAGGCCTGGAAAAATACGAGGGGACTGGATTATGAAGGGCTTGGCATGCCATGTGGAGGGTTTTATATGTAATCCTGGAGGTGATAAGGAACCCCTGGAGTTTATCAAGTAAAGGAGATGACACGGCCAGATTTGTGCCTTCAGAATGTTTAGTCTCATGATAATTTTTGGGTTAAGTATGCATTTCTGAGTTTCTAAACTTTTTTGTCTACTGGTCTTTACATGTTGTCCATGGTTTCCACAGAACTGCCCCCAAATTGCCATTTGCTTGAGGCAGGCAAACCACCCAAGAGGCTATTCTTTTATTTCAAGTATGAGATGATGAAGGCTTGTAGAGGGGTAATGGCATACACGAGAAGGAAGTATATACTAGAAACATTACAAAGATCAAATAGTCTGGCCATAGAAATAGATTCAGGTGTACCATTCTGTTCCCACTCAAGTTCATGTGCTGTCTATGTTCATTTTATCATCCTCTTATTCTCAGTCTTTTAATACTCTTATCCTTTCTCAAGTCCCACAACATTGTAAGCATTTTAAGTAAGAAAAAATTCCAGGTCCATTAGAACTGGAACTTAAAAGTGATTTTTCAGCACTTTTTTTCTTTTTAAATTTTTTTAAAAACCCTTACCTTCCATATACTTGGAACCAACACTGTGTATTGGTTCTAAGGCAGAAAAGCAGTAAGGGCCAGGCAATGGGGGTGAAGTGACACACAGCTAGGAAGTGTCTGAGGTCAGATTTGAACTCTGGACCTCCTGACTCTGGGCCTGGCTCTCAATCCACTGAGCCACCTAGCTGCCCCCATTAGAGCTTTTTTTCTTAAAGTTCCTCATCCCTACCCCTTGATGGAGTACATAATGGAAGATTCCAGAAGAGCAATTTCTTCCAGGCTTGATAAACCCTGTGGGGTTTGAGGATGGGAATATTAATCTCTGTCTCTCGTGGCAGAAGGGTCCATGGACTTCATTATACACAGACCCACTTCTTTCCTAGAGTTTCAGATAGACTTTTTGGCCTTTTGTGACAACAGTGATTGATGGTAGCTATTATTACAAATTGATTATAAACATTCATTGGAAGCTTTATAATGTTGTAGGCCATGATATAAAGCATCAGGCTCATGGGAGTCACCATTTATCATTTCTATGGAAGACTTGAAGGGAGCTTTATTTCCCCTAAAGATCTCATAGAGTTTTTACAGTGACTGTGTCAACCTCCAAACACCCCCTTTAAAGCCACAATAAAGTTTCCAGGCACAGGACACCAACAGTTTACCAAGCACATTATCTCACTGGATCGTGACAATAAATATTTCTGTGAGGTAAGTAAAATAAGTATTCAACTTCATTTTATAGATAATAGTACTTAGCATTTATATAGTTCTTTAATCTTTGCAAAGTGCTTTACAGTATTATCTCATTTTAACCTCAGAGGTAGGATACAGCTAGTAAGTGATGGAGACAAGCTTCATATCCAAGCATTGGGACTTCAGCTCCTTTACATCTTTTTTTTTTTTTTTTTTTTTTTTTTTAACCTTATCTTCAGTCACAGTAAGGACTGGTTCCGAGGCATAAGAGCAGTAAAGGCTAGGCAATTAAGTGATTTGCCCACACAGCCAGAAAAGTGTCTGAGGCCACGTTTGAACCCAGAGCCTCCCATCTCCAAGCCTGCTAGCTGCCCCCAGTTCTTATACATCTTAAGAACTACCAAGTCTTTCAATCTGACTAGCTACAGAAACTATATCCCCATTGGAATGTCAACTTTTTTTTTTTTAAACCCTTACTATGTATTAGTTCTAAGGCAGAAGAGTGGTAAGGGCTAGACAATGAGGGTCAAGTGAATTGCCCAGGGTCACATAGCTGGGAAGTGCCTGAGGCCAGATTTGAACCTAGTATCTCCCATCTCAAGGTCTGGCTCTCAATCCACTGAGCCACCAGGCTTCCCCTAGAAAGTCAACTTTTTGAGAACAGAGATTGTCTTCCTTTTCTCTTTGTACCCTTGACACTTAGCACCATGCTTTGCACATAGTAAGTCCTTAATGAATGCTCTTTCATACATTTTCATCTGACTATGTATCACCTTCTAGACAGGTGGAATTATTACTCTTAAAGAGAACCATGCCTGTTATTCCTATTGGTATAGGAAATTTCAAGTGAAGGAACTCTATCAAAGTAAATCAGCATCTAAGCTTCAACTCCCAGTCTTAGAAATTTGGTGCCAAGAGCAGCTAGGTTGTGTAGTGGATAGAGCACTGGCCATGAGGTCAGGAAGATCTAAGTTCAAATCCAACTTCAGATACTAGCTGTGCGACCCTAAACAACTTATTTAACCCTGTTTATCTCAGTTTCTTCATCTGTAAAATGAGCTGGAGAAAGAAATGGCAAATCACTCTAGTATCTTTGCCAAGAAAAGCCCAAATGGGTTCACAAAGAGTTGGACATAACTGAAAATCACTGAAAAACAATAACAACCAACTAAGACACCAAGAAGTGAAGTAGCTTTCCTGGGGTCACATAGCCAATAGGTATTAGAGGCAAGATTCAAGCCCAGTTCTTCCCCATTTCAAGGTCCCTTCAAGGTCAACTCTTCCAGTGGTTCCTATTTAGTGGTTGGCAGATTCTTGCCAACTGTTATAAATATATTATTTTCTCTGTGACAAAGAGCATGTGGATGTTGGAAACATTCATTTCTACAGAGATTTGAAACCATCATGATTATGTACACAATAACTTTGATGTTCACGCAATGATTACATCAAATTCTGCCCTCTTCTGATTACTCACAATATGATTTTTTTTAACCCTTACCTTCCATCTTAGAATCAATACTAAATATTAGTTCTAAAGCAGAAGAGTGGTGTGGGCTGGATAATTAGGGTTAAGTGGCTTGTCCAGGTTCACAAAGCTAGGAAAGGTCTGAGGTCAGATTTGAATTCTATCCACTGAATCATCTACTTTCCCTACCACGATATGTTCTTGTACTTTCTCAATCTATCATTAAATTTTTTCCAAACTGCCACAATGGTTGGACATTTGACCACAAACCAATTCACAATTGTGGGCACAGGTATGCACATACCTTCCTTTGTGTTACAGATAATACAAGAGAGTAGATATCTTATGTTACTTTTATTTGCAATCAAGTTATTAAAAGAGATGTTTGATTAGGCAACTGTAATGATGACTTCAACTTCTACAACTGGTTAAATGCTGATAGAAGTATTCTGTTTAACAGTTACAAAAGAACCCTGCAATTCAGTGAGATGTTTGTGGATTCTCATCTGGAAATAGGAATCCCAAGGAATCCCAGGAACTAGAATTCTAGGTCTTTGAACCTTTTTTTTTTCCTCTTGCTGTGATTCAAAATGTTTTAGTGGACAATTGAACAGATCCCTTCACTTTCAAATTCTTTTCTTTGGCTCATCTAATAAGGTTAGTAAATACCAACACAAGGTATTTAATCTGGTGAGGCTGATTCAAATCAGATAACTGACTACTTTGGGTTCCTTAGGTGCCTTTTTGGTGTCTGAATGCCATGGCAGTAGTGTGACTTCCTGACCGATTTATTCCTTGGTGAGAGTGAACATTGCTAAATTAGGACGAGATGATGCAGGGATTCAATTCCTTGTTTTCTTCTGTTACCTTGTAATTTTACCTCCTCAACAAAGTTATTACATAGTTAAGATTTTACAAATCTTAATATTTACCATGTAAGAATTAAAATTTAGTTATTATAGTTATATCTTAAAACTATGTGGCCGCCAGGAATCAACAATTCAGGTTGATTCCGTAATTAAATCAGACCCAAGTCAGCATCGGGTTGAAGAGTTTATTTACAATCAGGA
>NC_058130.1:600507919-600519855 GCF_016433145.1 Gracilinanus agilis | reverse complement strand
CTTCCTTCCTTCCTTCCTTCCTTCCTTCCTTCCTTCCTTCCTTCCTTCCTTCCTTCCTTCCTTCCTTCCTTCCTTCCTTCCTCATAGTAGGTGCTTAACAAATCTTCATTGACTGACTGATAAATGTTTGAATTCTTGTAGTAAAAATGTCAGTTGATTCAAAACCATTGTCTCTGGGCATGTGCATTACAAGTCATCTTTAAACCATCATAGACCATCTTAAATGCTTTGCAGAAACAAAATTTATATTTTCCGTAATTGCAGGATTAAGGCTGTTTCCCCATTTAAACTTATCTTCCACTTGGGTTACTATTCTTGCATTTGACAGATTTTCAAATGAAATGGTTGGCAACTCTAGTTAGTCATTTAGTAGAGTTTCTGTAACAGTGTAGCTAGAGTGGTAAAAGAAAGTCATATCTGAAGAGATTCTTTCCTTTAAAGGATAGTTTATGTGTAAATGTTGCTGAAAGTGAAACAATATATTCAATGGAACTTGAAGTACTTCAGCATTTAGCATAGTGCTTTTCATCAGCCACTGGAATAGTAAATATTTTCCTTCCTAATTAGCTATTAATTTTCACTAATTCATTTGGTGGCTAAAAAAATAAAATAAAATCATTTCCATCTTTCAGCAAGTGAGCTTATAAAATTCTCCTATAGTTTTCTAATTTATATCTGTGTGAGTGAATATTTTTATTTTATTCTTGTTTTAAATCAAAATACAGAAATAAACTTGATGTAGAGCCAGATTTAAGACTAAGTCTAGCAGTGAGCTAAATATTGCAAAATATGTGAGTGGTGAGCTAAAATACTGTCAAATAAGACATCAAAACCATCAGTTTCCAAATCAAATTAATATATGGTTATTATATCATGTTTAAACATATTTCAGGTTTTACTTATTTCACTAAAATGGCATTTATAAGGAGCAGGTAGGTGGCCCAGTAGATTGAGAGTCAGGCTTAGAGACAGGAGGTCCTAGGTTCAAATGTGGCATCAGATACTTCCTAGATATGTGATCTTAGGAAAGTCATTTAATCCCCATTGCCTAGCCCTTACCACTTTTATTCCTTGGAACTAATTCACATTATTGATTCTAAGAGAGATGATAAAGGTTTTTTAAAATATCATTTGCATTGAACAAAATCTGGAAAAAAATTTAAAAATAAATTAAATTCAAAATTTTTACAGATAATTGTAAGTATATGAAGTGTTGTTGGATTTTTTTCTTCTAATTTTTACCAAATGTCCCACTTAAATATTTGCAGTTATTAGAGTTTTTATAACTTAATACTTAGTTTTCATGATCTATATTTTATAATTTTCATTATGTAATATAAATTTTAATTTAGTGCTAGGGGACAAAAGTTATTACTGTGGTTATTGTAAATCCTTAATGAATAAATCTAAAAGAATATTGTGAGTAGTATATTAAATTACCTGGGGGTTCATGACAAAAATTTCTGTTGTTGGAAATGGTTTATAGAGTTTTTTAAAATTGGGAACTGCTACAGTAGGGCAGGTGACATCATTATTATTTATACTGGAGGACCACAGGGAGAAGGTAGAAATGGGAGGAAAACATCAAGTGATGATCATGACCGTGTCACGGGAAAGGGGCAGAATATTTTTGCAAGCAGAATATTTTTGCAAAAGGCAAACTCAGGGATAGGGGCAAAAACCCTCAAGGCACCTCATAATATAGAGCCTAAAGAAGAGCATGAGGTATTAGAGCTTGGGAAGGGGAAGAACACTTACTCTTTTTTGGCACCCAGAGACAACGCCCTGATCACTCTGTCTACCATAGTTATTACTCTGTGAATTAGCGAATGAGGGCCAGTGCTTGACTATGCAACCAACAAATCTATGACTATAAATCCTTTAATTTAAAAAAATTAAAACAACCTTACTTTCTATCCCATAATCAATGCTAGGTATTAGTTCCAAAGCAGAAGATCAGTAATGGCTGGATAATGGAGGTCAAAGGGCTTCCTCAGAGTCACATAGATAAGTAGTATCTAAGGCCACATTTGAACCCAGGACCTCCTGTCTCTAGGCCTGGCACTCGATCTACTGAGCCACTCAGCTGCCCACATTCCTGAACTTTTGATAAAACTAGTCTTGCATTATTTTAATTCTTTCAGAGGAAACTTGAAATAATGCCTTAAGAACATTTAACTTGGATTCAAAAAACTTAAATTTTGAGACCCACATCCTGGCTGTATGACCCTGGGCAAGTCATTAACTTCTCTGAGCTTCAGTTTCCACATCTATAAAATGGAGATAATAATGTTCCCATGATGTTCTTTATGTGAGGAAAATGGACTATCTACCTTAAAACACTACATAAATGAGTTCTTAATTATTATTATTCTCACTATTCAATCTTTCATCTTAAATATTCAAGTCAGAGTCTGGCTATTAGAAACTGCTTTAAAAAAAAAACAAACATTTCCCATTAAAAAAAATTAACAACTGAGAACAAATTTAAAATCTGCTCCCAATTTCAAGCTAAGCTGCCAACACATCCCACTTCCTGGGCCTGCAAAAATGAATCCTAGATATAGATCTGGAAGGGACCTAGATGTCTTGTCCAGTTTCCTCAGCTTAAAAGGAGGAAATTGAAATTCAGAAAATTAGATGGTTTGCCCCTGGTCACAAAGCTAGTATTTGGTTTCTGGGAATGTACCTCTTCTTTATATCCTTAGCAAGGGCCTATCTATATGTTGCTGCTATTCTGTTATTCAATCTTGTCCAACTTTTCATAATTCTATTATGAGATTTTCTTAGCAAAGATACTAGAGTGGTTTGCCATTTCATTTTTCAGGATATTAAGGCAAACAGACCCAAAGTGACTTGCCCAGGGTCACACAGCTAGTAAGTATCTAAAGGTCAGATTTGGACTCAAGCCTTCCTGACTCTAGGCAGAGCCACCTAGTTATACCATCCCTTTCCACCACCATTGTTTTTCAGTTTGGACAATCATGTCTGATTCATGTTTATGTAGCAAAAGGCTCTGAGAAAACATCTTCTAGCCTAGGAACTGTATAGATGAAGTGTAAATAAAGTTATTTTGTAAGTGTGACAGGAGTCACATGGGCTACTAGCAATTTGAATTTGGACAAAAAAGTACATTAGAAATTTAATGAATTGTACTTCCTATTGTATGATTTGGGGCAAGTCACCAGACCCCCATTGCTCTTTCGATCTTTTATCTTGGAACCAATATACAGTATTGATTCTAATACAGAAGGTAAGAGCTCTTTTTTAAAAAATAATTTAATGAATTGCCCTTTTCTTTTCTTTTTTTTCCTTTTCTTTGGGGAAGACTTTATATTTTAACAAAGGATTTCAGAAAAGGGGCTAAGAAATGTTAAAAAAAAAAAAAAGTGGGCTTTTAGAAAGGTAGAACTGTAGAGCAGCAGCCTGCTCATTTTTGGTTCCCAACAAAATCATTTTGAGGAATACAAACCATCTGAGTTCACAAAACCAAAGCTTGAGTTCCAGGATTAGGGGCTTTGAGCAGATTTCACTGCTTTCTCTAAAGTAGGAACTTGAATGGAAATAAACAAGGTTCAGATGCAACTAGAGGCAAGAACCATCATGTCTGAGGCCCACTGGCAACTCCATCCAAGAAGACTGAAATGTCAGCAGTAAGAAGAAGGATGCTTTCCCCTGTTTCTTTCCCCATTAGGCAATGGAATTCCATGTCTGATTGTCAGAGAATTTACTAAACCTTGGCAGACTCCAGAAGTCCAAAGGAACAACTGTGTTTTGGTCTTGGTGGCAGAAATAAAGGGAGGGAAGATGGAAACCTGCTTTGATATTCAGATGTTTTCCTCCAGCCAACTTTAGCAGGAGGCAATGAAACTAGCTGAACCAAAATCACTTTCCAACAGAAGCCTTCTGTTTGTGGTGGTTCCTCGTTTAATGACAATAGAATTTACAGTGGCAGCCCTACAGGCAGAACTTGCTCAAAACACTTAAAATCTTAAAATCCACAAGTCTTGGGAGCAGCTAGGTGGCTCAGTGGATTGAGAGTCAGGCCTAGAGATGGAAGATCCTGGGTTCAAATGTGGTTTCAGATGATTCCTAGCTGTGTGACCCTGGGCAAGTCACTTAACCCCCAGTGATGGCAAACCTTTTAGAGAACAAGGGGCCTCAGGCACATGTGAGCCTCCCCCCACCCCAGACAGGGGAGGGAAGAAATGATCTTATTAGGGCAGAGGGGTGGGTCATGTGAGAAATGTCCTCAGGCTCACAAGGAGAGGGGAAGGAGAGCAGCACACATGCCATGTCTTTAACACAGGTCTAGCCCATGCTGCTCTTCTGCCTTACAGCCAATACACAGTACTAATTCTAAGATGGAAGGTAAGGGTTTGTTGTTGTTTTTTTAACCCAAAATGAAACAACCACAGGTCTTTTCTAGGTTCAGTTCCAAACTTGACTGGACTTCCCTGACAACCATTTCTTTCCTAGATCCCCATAGATATACCTGGACAATTGTCACAGCCATCTTTCTCTTAGTGGGTGAAAGGGAAACTGCAGGATGGGAGGTAGAATATGTAAACTTCCCTTCTGTGGCAGAATCTGCTAAACTACAACTGCCAAATTTCATTCCATGATGTTTGGTTTGTGGCAGGTTTGTGATTCTTTCCCATAATATATTGGAAGTATCTAGGTTTGGTTTTTGTTTTTTTAACCCATGCTTCAATTTCATTGCTTTAAAGAGCTACCATCCAGAAACCTCTGCCAGTGTAGGTGGACATTTTACTCTGAAATTTATAGTCCTGGAGAATTGCCTTGGACACTTTGATGTCAAATGACCACAGTAGGATGAATTTGTGAATTTGTGGCAGAGGACAGACTGGAACATTAGGTCTTATCCTCCCAGAGGCCAACTCTTTAATCTTTAAGAATGCAGCTATGTTTTCATTTTAAGATACATATTCACAACTGTAAGCTCCACCCTCCTTTTGGAAAACGAAAAAGATTGACTTTTTCAGTAAGGAAATGTACCCATTGATATTGGCTTAAGAAAAGAATTGAAAAAATATGCTTCCCTCTCTTTGCAGAAGTGGTAGTATAGTTGTGGAATATTGCTTATACTTCAGATGAAGCTGTCAGTTACTGAATTGTTCTTCCTTTAACTTTGTTAATAGTGTTACAAGGCAAGGGAGGAGGTAAACTATTAGGAGTGCAATGGATATAAAAAATAAATGGCAAGGCAGCTGGGAAGACCTGGGTTCAAATCTGGCCTTGGTTATTTCCTAGTTGTGTGACCCAGAGCAAAGCAAATCACAACTCCAATTGCCTAGCCTTTACCTCTCTTCTGCCTTGGAAATGATACTTAGAATCCATTCTAAGACAGAAAGTAAGGGTTAAAAAAAAGTAAATGGCATCAATAAAAATAAGATTAAAAAATTTTTAAAGAAAACATATGGACGCATTTACAAATTAGCAATTGCCTACTGTCCCATCCCATCCAAATAAAATATATATATATATATGAATGATATGTGAAGTAATGAACAAAAATTCCTGGATTCCAGACAGAGAGAGAGAGAGAGAGAGAGAGAGAGAGAGAGAGAGAGAGAGAGGGGAGAGAGAGAGAGAGAGTCTAAAAATTGGTTTGGGAGAGTTAATAGTTAAATCAGAAATTCAAGCTGTGGAAAAAAACTTGGAATCTTGCATGATACCACTATACAAGCAGTGCAAAATGAGCAGAACCAAGAGAACATTAGCAATGGAAATATTGTTTGAAGAATGATTTGTGTATGTTTACCTCTAGCTCAGTGGTTCCCAAACTTTTTTGGCTTACCGCCCCCTTTCCAGAAAAAATATTACTTAGCCCCCTGGAAATTAATTTTTTTTAAATTTTAATAGCAATTAATAGGAAAGATAAATGCACCTGTGGCCATCACCACCTCCCTGGATCGCTGCAGCACCCACCAGGGGGTGGTGGTGCCCACTTTGGGAATCACAAAGAACTGAGAAATAGAGACAAGCAAGGTAGCTTTATTTATACATATACCTTTTTGCCAGATGGTGCCTTCTCTAATGGAGAAGGAGGGAGGGAGGGAGTTAATTGGATACTTTATTGAAACAAACAAATACATACATTTAATTTAAAAAGGAAAAACTTTATTGGCCTATTTGTTGTTTATTATACCATGGAGTCTCTTATCTGCTCATAGCCACCATTGAAAGAGAATGAGCCCCTGGGCTCTGGACATTGATATGCAAAGAGCAGGTGCCAGGTATACCTGAGTGCGTTGGTATACCCATGTCATTGTATATGTGTCTTTATAGCTTTAAGAAACTTATAGATAGTTGCTTTACAGAGTCCACTCAAAGCCATGAAAAAAATCCCTGTTTTTTATAAACACAGGCTTCTCTAACTGTACAGTTAGTCAGAGAGTAAGTCAGACTCTCTCTACTTGTTCTTTTCCCTCCTTTGTAGGCTTTATCAATTAAATGCTCAAAAGTCCCAAAAGATGGATTCTGAGAGCAGAGGAAATAGATTAATACTTTTTCTTCCCTATCAATTACTGCCCTAGAACCTCTGGGAATTGAGGAAAACTAGTGGAACCTCACTGACACACATTAAAGACAAGACCTTTCCTTTATTAAAAGGAAATCCTGGGAAGATATCTTTGGAGTTGCTATTACTCCCAAGGTCGGGAGAAGAACACATTTGAAGTTTTGCAAAATCTCTTATCTCCAGCCCTTCTGAAGCCTCTGTAGGGACAAAAGAATATCCTTTAATATAATTCATTTGGATACATAGGTTTTGTTCATGAACTTCCTTTTATGGATTCTGCTTTACCATAAAATAATTTCTTTAAAAAGATATTTGCTTTTAAATGAGGGTAACAATGGAGAGAGGAGATTGTTCACCTATTCTTTGCCAAGTATCCTCTTCCTCAAAATGTCATAAATTTGAACACCCCTCAAACACTCCAATAAAAATAGTTGTGATCAGGGCCTACCTTTGTATTTCTAGAGCTTAACACAGTTCCTGGCACATAGCAGTGATGAATAAACTTATTTACTAAATAAATGGGACAATGTCTGGCAGAAACATTTGAGTCTGAATCATTGAAATTTGACAGTGATTGCAGTAGAAAAAGTTGCAGATTTGCATTCAGAAGATTGGTAGATAGATCAGAGATAGGTATGTAGATTCACCATTTATTGAATATAACTCAAGACTCAAAGGTCATTTGTACAATATTGTCCTCATTGGTGGATTCTGATTTTTTTTAATCCTTATCATCTACGTTAGAATTGACTTGAGAGGTCCCAGAAGGAATCATCTAGCATGCTATAAATGGACTTTGAAATACAGGTTCCATAGGCATTTACCTTTTTGACTAGTCAAGTCACTCAGTCTCTCTTGGACTCAATAATCTCATCTATAAAAGCATTGAGCTAGATGATCTCTAAGGTCCCTTGGGCCTTTAAATGCTATGGTCTCTGTGATCTGTAAATTAAATAATCTTCCTGGGCATAATTAAGAGTCATCTATGGTTTAGGAAGATTGTCTGACCCAGTTGATTGGCTAGAGTACTGGAAAGGAAATTTCAGATTAAGAATTATGGCACAACAGAACTACATAGTACATGTTCCAGCCACACTGACCTACTTGCCATTCCCTGAACACACACTGGCTGTTTTCCATCATTGCTCCATCTGGGATACCTTCTCTCTGCTTTCTCCTCTCTCTGTTGAAATCCTACCCATCTGTCATGACTATATCTTATGTCACCTCCTCCATGAAGCTTTCCTTGATCATCCCAGATGCAAATGATCTCCACTCTCTTTTAAACTTCTGGAGTGGACTGGGTACTTCTCAGATGACACTTAACATCTTGCTTGTATTTATACTTCTTTGTGTACAGACTTTAGCTGACTTATTAGATCATAAGCTCCTTGAAGCACAATGAGGTATGTTGTTTTTTTTTTGCATAGAATAAGAACTTAATAAGTGCTTTTGTCATTCATTCATTTCTTGAAGGTCGGGCCTGTATGTTATATATCTTTACATATATATATACATATATATTACATAGATATAAAGTTTTATATTATATATCTTTATATGCTCCACACTAATATCTAACAAGATGAGTTTTATTAACATATGCTCAGTATTGTTGTTGAATGAATTAAGAGGTTCCACTTACCACAGTGAACATAAATGAAACCCAAGAGACCCAAGGAAGGAAAGGCTGAATCAACTTTCTTCCAAATACTTAATTAGAGCTAAGTATCCAGCCAATTCAGCATGACTATGATCTGTCACTTGGTAAAATCTGCAATATCCCATCTGTTTAGAAGGCCTTCTCTTCAAACTTTCAGAATCCCTGAACCCTGGCCCCATCAGAACTTTCCTTCTTGTTTTTTTAAAGCTAATTCTCTGAGTTTCCAGTTCTTAGTACCAAGTGCCATTTCCTCAAGAACTCCCCCTCTGTACTGATTCCAAGGTTGGTCTTTAGCCTTCCTGAGGACCTCTTCAATTAACTCAAAGCCTTACCTGTCTGGGTTTCCTTTAATTCCTTATATTAATTTCTATGCATTTTATTTTATTTTTTTATAAATATGTATAAATATATATGAAGTGGTAGTGATGAATAGATTTAAGGAATTAGATCTGGGGGATAGAGTGCCCAAAGGACTATGGACAGAGATTTGAATGTTGTATAGGAAGCAGAAACAAAACCATTCTCCCTCCCCGCCCCCAAAAAAAGGAGAGCAAGAAAGCAAAATGAGGGTCAGATGATGTTTTACAAATTGTGCAGGACAGAAGGAAAATGAAAGGGAAAGATGTATCCAACTAAATGGCCAGAGAATAGTAAAGAAAAATAACGGCTTTTTAAAATGAGCATGGGGGCAGCTGGGTATATCAGTGCATTGAGAACCAGGCCTAGAGATGTGAGGTCGTAGGTTAAAATCTGGCCTCAGATACTTCCTAGCTGTGTGACCCTGGGCAAGTCACTTGACCCCCATTGCCTACCCTTACCACTCTTCTGCCTTGGAACCAATACATAGTAATGATTCTAAGGTGGAAGGTAAGAGTTTTAAAAAAAAATGAGCAATGCAAAGAAACAGAAAGAAACAATGTATAGGGAAAGATAAGAGACAATTCAAGAAAAAAAAAGATATCAAGGGAATGTTTCATACAAAAATGGGCACAATAAAAGACAAAAGTAGTGAGGACTAGCAGAAATAGAAAAAATTAAAAAGAGGTGGAAAGAATACACAGAAGAACTATACAAGAAAAATCTTAACATCACTGATAACCATGATGATCTAGTTACTGATCTAGAGCCAGACATCCTCAAGAATGAAGTCAAATGGGCCATTGACAGAATCCCAGCTTAACTCTTCAAAATCCTAAAAAATGATACTGATAAAATGTTTCACTCAATATACCAGGAAATCTGGAAAACTCAACAGTGGCCACTAGATTGGACATCCCAGTCTAAAAGAAGGGCAATGTTCAAATTGCTGAACAAATGTGTTCATTTTATTCAGCAAGGTTATACTTAAGATTTTGCAAGCAATATGTGAACCAAAAATCACCAGAAGAGCAGGTTTGTTTTCAACGAGACAGAGAAACTAGAGACCAAATTGTCAACATTCACAAGACTATGGAGAAAGCAAGAGAGTTCCAGAAAAACATCTACTTCTATTTCATTCTCTGAAAGCCTTTGACTGTGTGGATCACAACAAAATGTGGCAAGTCCTCAAGGAGATGGAAGTATCAGATCATCTTACTTCTCTACTGAAGAAACTGAATTCAGGTCAAGAAACAACACTTGGGACTGAACATGGAGCAACTAATTCATTTAAAATTGGAAAAGAGTACAATTGGATTGTATAACAATCCAGTATATTTTCACCATATTTATTTAACTTATATACGGAGTACATTATTTGAAATGGCAGTCCAGAGAAATCAAAAGCCAAAATTAAAGTTTCCAGGAGAAACATCAGCAATCTCAGATATGTAGATGATACTACTCTGATGGCAGAAAGTGAAGAATTAAAAAGCCTCTTGATAAGGGTGAAAGATGAGAGTGTAAAAGCTGGCTGGAAGCTTAACATTTAAAAAAACCCCTAAGATCTTGGCAACTTGTCCCACCACTTCCTGGGAAATAGAGGGAGAAAAAACGGAAGTAGTGTCAGATTTAGTATTCCTGGGCTCAAAGATCACCACAGATGGAGACTGTAACCATGAAATTAGAAGACATTTGCTTCTTGGAAGGCAAGCTTTGGAAAAATCTGGAAAACAAACTAAAAAGCAGAGACATCAATTTGCTGACAAAGGTCTGTATAGTCAGAGCTATGGTTTTTCCAAAAGCAATGTATAGCTGTGGGAGTTGGACTATAAGGAAATCTGAGCACTGAAGAAACAACTTTGGATTGTGGTGCTGGAGAAGACTTTTGGAGAGTTCCTTGGATAGCAATGAAATCAGATAAGTCAATACTTAAAGAAATTAGTTCAGACTATTCACTGGAAGATCAAATACTGAAAGTGAAGCTTAATACTTTAGCCACATTATGAGAAGACAAGCCTCCTTGTAAAAGACTCTGATATGAAAGATTGAAGACAAAAAAAAGAGAGGTACCACAGAGGATGAGATGGATGGATAGTGTCATAGAAGCAAAGAACATTCAAACTTCAGGAGATAGAGGAGAGAAGGATTCAGTATCACAAGTTTCTGAATCCCAATTTGAACACAAATCTTCCTGATTCCTGGTCTATCTATCCACTGTGCCACCATCTACTTCTAAATCTTCAGAGAAGATTTAGAAATCAGATAAATGACCAAAATGGAAGCAAAAAGCTAAACATAAAACTGAATAGGTGGGGATAAACCGTGTCTACAGATTAGCCCAGAAACTAATCCCTCAGATACATGTTCCCTGAAACCAAGCTTAAGTTCAGTCACTTACCTTCAGTTTCCTCAATTGTAAAATGGGATTAATAAAAGCATATTAGATGTTAGTTATTATTATTAATACATACCCCACAAAACTGTTGTGAGAAAAAAAATGAGATAATGCTCATTCCCTCCCTGCCCTCTGCTTATCATACTTCCAACCATCTACTTTTATTGCCTTGGCTTTTGCCAAACTGTCCCTTATCCTTCACCCCCATATATATTCATATGGCTAGAACTAACCCTTGTGCATTTTGGAAGGGAATTGGTTTACAGGGGAAGCAATAGATTCAGAAATTATAGAAAGGAATTTCCATGCATAAAAAACTCAATTTGACCAATATTAGGTACTGGCTGATCTAGAAACTTATTGAATGTAAACTAATTCTAACCAAAATAACACCCAAATGTCATAAGTATTGTTCTAGCCTTGGTTTCTTCATTCAGTCAATAAATCAATCAATGAACAAGCTTGCATTTTCTGGGGATAAAAAGACAAAAATTAAACCATCCCAGCCTTCAAGGAGTTTACATTCACAGAGAGAGATAACACATGCACAAGTATATACAAAATAAACACAAGATCTTTTTTAAGGTGAGGCACTAGCAGCTTGAAGTCATAAAGAAAATTTCATATAGAAGGTGTTACCTGAACTGAGCTTTGAAAAAAGAACAGGGACAGCTGGATGGCTCAGTGGATAGAGAGCTATACTCAGAGAGAGACAAGAGATCCTGGGTTCAAATTTGGCCTCAGAGGCTTCCTAGCTGTGTGACCCTAGGCAAGTCACTTAACTTCAATCTACTGGCCCTTACCACACTTCTGCCTTGTAACAGATACTTAGCATCAATTCTAAGGCTAAAGAGAAAGGCTTTTATTTTAAAAAGAAAAAAGGAAAGAAAGAAAGAAAGAAAGAAAGAAAGAAAGAAAGAAAGAAAGAAAGAAAGAAAGAAAGAAAGAAAGAAAGAAAGAAAGAAAGAAAGAAA
>NC_058130.1:600433459-600507889 GCF_016433145.1 Gracilinanus agilis | reverse complement strand
AAGGAAGGAAGGAAGGAAGGAAGGAAGGAAGGAAGGAAGGAAGGAAGGAAGGAAGGAAGGAAGGAAGGAAGGAAGGAAGGAAGAAAAGAACAAGGGATTCTATAGGATGTAGAGGTAAGGTGGGAGTACACTGGCCAACCGCCATGTTCTAATTAGGATCCCTGAATTCTGGCCACGAACTCCTTTTCTCCTCTATTCCCCATGTTGAAGCAACGACAAAAGAAGGCACTCCATTTAATGGAATTTTACAGCTTTCCAAGGCCTTAGTACAGCTTTACATTTTACCCTCTGTTAAGCGAGCAAAATTACTGTTCCATCCAGATTCTTTTGCCAACTTACAAGCTCTTTTCATATCACTAGGACCCAAATTTGTTAGACAGGCAGACGGGAAGGCAATTTGTTAAGGGGTGTCCCTAGTTCTTTATTCTTTTGATGTGGAAAAGGGCAACAAAATCATTACAAACCTTATCCAACCTCTTTGCAATTGATAAAGTTAAACTGCTAAAAGAAATCAAACAATCAAGCAATACTTATGCATTTCACTGGAACCCTGGCTTTTGGCAGGGCAAATTTTATTTGGATTCTCCAACTTGCTTCACTTATTCAATTACTTTCTCTTGAAGGCAATGGGTTTCTTGGTCTTCTTCAATTCAAGCTTAGTAGATTTCTGAATCTCAGCCATATCTGGTTTTCCAGACATCTTTTCAAGATGAGCAAAGTAGAGAGGTAGCTTCGGAGTCCCCAAGGTTCTCCCCTGGATGGACAGTGGGCTCTGATTCAAAACCAAGATTCAAGGGAACAAAAAGTTGAAACTAGAAATGGTTGTGCCAGAAATGGAAATAGTTTCTTCATTGCTTTTCGGAAATGAGATAAAGGGTTGCCTGCAAATAGCCTTTTTTTCTTTTTAGGTTTTCTTGATAAGCCCAAATATTTCTCTTCCTTGTAAATCCATGTTTTTCTTCAGTAACCTTGAAGGTTACTGACCATTGAAAGATATTAGTGACCCTTTAGGACAGAGACAATATCAACTGTCTTTGATAATTAAGGAAGGATCCAAAGATTTTGAAATGTTAAAAAAATTGTAATACCAAGAACATACTTTCAGATTTATTAGGCTCAAATAATAATAAAAAAATAGCTAGGCTTACAAAGTTTATATATATAAAACTACACACACAGACACACAGACACACAGACACACAGACACACACACACACACACACACACACACACACACACACACACACAAACCTTACCTTCTGTCTTAGAATGGATACAAGTATCTGTTTCAAGGCAGAGGAGCAGTAAGAGCTAGGCAATTGAGGTTAGGTGACTTGTTCAGGTTCACATAGTTGGGAAGTGTCTGAAATCAGATTTGAACCCAGGTCCTCTCTTCTCCAGATCTGGCTCTCTATCCACTGAACCATCTAACTTACTCTGCTTTTTATATAATTTGTCATTTTATCCTTACAATAACCCTATGAGGTATGTGTTATTATTATCCTCATTTTACAAATGAAGAAGTTGAGGCAGTCAGCAATTTTAAGTGACTTGCTCAGGTTCACACAAGCAATAGATAAGTGCAGGATTATAAAGAGAAGTCTTCCTGTCTTCAGGTCCAGCTTTTTATTCACTATACCCTTTAGTTTCCTAGGACAATAAGTAGGAGAAAATCTGAATTAAAACAAAAGGATATTGACTGACTTTCTGTCTCTATCTCTCTGTCTCTTTCTGTCTCTGTCTCTGTACCTCTTTCTCTCTCTGTCTGTCTCTCTGTGTCTCTCTCTCTCTATATATATTTTTTTATATAAATATATATATGTATATATATATTTCTGTGTTGCCCAACAAAATCTAGTTCTAGCCTTAGCAATAATTTATTAAATGGCCTTGGGCAAGTTATTTCACAAGTAAAAGATGAGAGAACTGTGTCCAAACATTGGGGTTTTGATAAACAGTAAATTCCATATAAATGGGGTGCTATGAATGATATTGATAATGAATTTATTAATCACGAACTGTGCCAAGCACCTTACTAAGTTCTGGGGACACAAATATAAGAGAGCAGAGAGCCTCTGCTCTCAAGTCAACGAAGAATTATTAAGTGCATACTATGGTCTAGGCACTGTGCTGGAGACAATGAAAAGCAAAATCAGTCCCTCCCCTCAAGGAACTCATATTCTAATGTAACTGGCAGCCAGGAGTCACAATGGATAGACTTTGAGTGCTGGAGTCAGGAAGATCTGAGTTTAAATCCATCTTCAGACACTTACTAGCTGTGTAACTCTTGGCTAGTCACTTAACCTTGATCAGTCTCATTCTCTCCAATTATAAAATAGAAGGTTTTTGTGGGACTCAAGAGAGATATTGTTTGCACAGCACTTTATACTTGGTGTGTAATAGTTGCTATGCAAATATTAGCTATTATCATTATCATTAGTATCATCAATATCTTATAAAATATTTATTTTTTTATTCCCAATTACATTATAATAAAAATCTACGCAAGTTTTCCTAAGTTATATATCTCCCTCCCCTCCCTTCGCCCTCCTAGTGCTGGCAGGTGATTCAATCTGGATTATGCGTGTATTATCATGTAAATCATTTCCATATTGTTCATTTTTGTGAGCAATTATTTAAAACTACCTCCCCCTCAAAATATACCCAAATAAGCAAGTGAAATATCATATGCAGTCATCTGCATTCCTACTCCAATGGTTCTTTCTCTGGAGATGGATAACATTCTTTGTCATGAGTCCCTCAGAATTGTCCTGGATCATTGTATTGCTATTTGTAGCAAAGACTATCACATTTTATCATTCTACAATTTTACTGTTACTGTGTACAATGTTCTGGTTCTGTTTATTTTATTCTGCATCAGTTCATGTAGGTCTTCCCAGCTTTTTTCTGAAATCATCCTGTTCATCATATCATCATTATCTAATGGGTAGACAACACACAAACAATTTTGTACATATGAAATAGAGACATTGGTAAATTATAGGGAAAGCGTGGAGTAGGGAAGTTGGGAAAGGCTTCCTGCAGAAGGTAGGATTTGAGTTGAGTTACAAAGGAAATCAGAGAAGTTAGGAAGTACAGAAAAAGAGGGAGAATATTCTAGACTTGAGAAACAATCAGTGAAAAGTCAGGAGAGTTGGGAGATGAATGTTGTATAAAAGGAACATCAAGAAGGCCAGTGCCTGTACATGGAGAGGGGGGAAATTTAAGAATATGGGAAAGCTTGGAAGGAGCCAATTTATTTAAAGGCTTTAAAAGCCAAACATTTTATATTTGATCTTGGAGGTAATTGAGAGCTGGAAGAATTTATTGAATTGACCTACTCTATTCATTTGGCCTTCTGACCTACACTATTCATTTGGCCTTCTGAGTGGAAGATGGTCTGGAGGATGAAGAGGCTTGATACAAGGAGAAAACCAATTGGAAGCCACCATAATAGTCTAGGCATCAGGTGATGAGAGCATTTTCAAGAGTGATAACTATGCTAAAGGAGAGAAGGGGTTATCTACAAGTGACGCCACACAAGTAGACATGAAAGGACCTGGCAACATTCTAGTGGGGCAAGACAACACATAAATTCTAGGCAAAAGCTCATTGGTTAGGACCTAGAAAAGTTCTAGAAAGAGAATCTAAAATACCAGTGGGAGAAAGATGTGAAAGATGAAGGGCAATGGCCACAATGAAGGCATCATATTTTGGAAATGGCTAGTAAGTGACATTCTGGTTGAGATAAGGTGAGAGCTCATCTACAGAATCTGGTGTGGTTCCAAGGCAGAATCCAAGGGAGCAATGAGAAGAAGAGGAGAATGAGGGCCAGATTGCAGGCAGCATGATTTGGAAATGGCTAGCAAGTGATAAGAGAGAACAACTAAAAAAAAACATCTTATGGGAATTTTAGTTGCATTAAGGGTGATATATTGGTAGTCTGGCTCTCTATCTTGGTCAGACTGCCTCAAGTATTGGTTTAAATTTTAATTTCCTATTTTAGGAAGGACACTGATAAGCTATAGGTTAGCCAGAAGAGGACAACCAGGATGGTGAAGAACCTCAAGATCATACCATATGAGAATCTATTGAAGTAAGTGGGGATCTTTAACCTAGGGAAGAGAAAACTTATGGGGATTGTGATGGCTATCTATTAATGTTTGAAGAGCTCCAAGGAAGAAAATAGTTTATAGTTATTCTGTTTGATGTTAGGTGGCAAAACTAGAAATAATAGGTAAAAGTCATGAAGGGGAATATTTAGGCTTTATGTAAGGAAAGACATTCTAATAATGGGAGTAGTCTCAGAGTAAATGGGGCTGCCATGGAGAAAGTGGGTCCTTATGCAAATTCTAGTTAAGTTTTCAGGCACATGATAGTGGGGACCCTTATTTGACTGCTGGTTGAACTTAATGGTTCTTAGGTCCTTTCTGACTGATATTCTATGACTTCTTTAGGTTTCAGTTTCTTTATATGTAAAATAAAGATCTTAGATTAGATGATCTTTCAGAAATAAAATTAAAACTCTTTATTCTGGCATTCAAAGCTCTCCACAAATTTAGCCTTAACCTACATTTCTAGTCTAAGCTCATAGCATTCCCCTTTTCTCTAACAATGTTGAATTCCTCATTATGAGACTATACATGTTACCCTTGTAATAGAAATATTCATCTTTTCTCTAATCCAGACAACTTCACATTCTTCTGCACCTTTCACAGTACAGTATTTTGATTATTCTGGTGGTACTGAAATTGCCCTTCCTTTTCTTCCTCTCTAGCCTCCCCTAACCATAACAGAATAAATATACAGATTGGTTTGCCTTTGGGCTAGTTCAGATTATTATTGCTATGGGTTATTCTTGAAACAATCTCTTCCACTATCTCCTCATTCCTTCAAATAAATCAATATGGTTCTAAAATAACTTGGTTTGGTGACCTCTTGTTAGGAAAAATACCCATGTCCTCATTGCTAGCCTTAGTCTCTATCTTCAACATCAAAAAAGCAAAGGAAAATATTTGGAAATGCTACTATTTCACTTGTGCCAAGAACATACAAGCTTAGGAAAACAAACTTGTTTCCTAGCATTTCTGTCAGAACCCTGGCATGTAGACCCTTGTATTTTCTCAATTAATTGTAACATTTTGCTTATGGAGTGGGCATACTATAACCTGCATTGACCATTTGGAATTTAAAATTAGCACAGTAATTATATTTGCTAAGCCACTGATTGAATGGAAATTGCATTCTGCTGGTGAATTTGCATATTGTGAAATAGGTCATGGCAGCAGATGGCCTTCCAAGAAGCAAAAAATAACTTTGGGGTTGGCTGCTCTTTTTCTTTGGCTTGCTTAATTAAGCCCCGAATGACAGTTGCAAGTGTTGAAATCAGGTTTAGGTGATTTGGGGAGGCAGGGGAGATAATCAGGGGGACTTGGGAATTTTCAAGGGAGATAATTTTGCTTTTCTGAATAAATCATCTTCAAATAAAAGCAGGATGCTTGTTGTTTTACTAAACTTTTCATCTAAATTGAGCTTTTTTCCCATATAGCTTTTATCTTTCTCGGCAGATGGGACAGATAGTATGAAAAGGCCAGCAGAAACACAAATAGCAATGCAAACATGTACTTCTAGTAAGTGAGTAGCCTGGGGCCACTCAACAAACTCCAGAAAAGGGTTCGTTTATTATTCTTGATGCCACAATTGGGACTTCTGAGTCTTAAATATTGAGGTTAGGAGGCTTTGGTTCAAAGCTATATTGCTCTGCTATTTACTATCTATGTGACATTAGATAATTCACTACCACTTTCTAAGCTTTACTTTCTTCATCTGAAAATGAAAGTGTCCTGTGAAATGATTTTGATGGTCCCTTATAAATCTAAATTGATTCTTTGATGAGGAAGGGTTTGGCCATTGAAGATCTGAGAATGCACAAAAGTTGGTTTAAATTTGTCATTTAGTATAGTCACCCTCATCTGCTAATATTTTGTGCCAGATCAAAGTCTTTAGGATCCCCAGATTTGTAGAGGTAGATAGAATCTCTTGGGCACCTAGGTGATACAGTAGATAGGGCACTGGGGTTGGAAGACTTATCTTCTTGAGTTCAAATCTAGCCTCAGACACTTATTAGCTGTGTCACTCTAGGTAAGTCACTTACCCTTGTTTGTCTACATTTTCTCATCTGTAAAATGAGTTGGAGAGGAAAATGACAAACTACTCCAGCATCTTTGCCAAGAAAACTCCTTAAAATGGATTCACAAAGAATCATACATGAATTAAAATGATTGAACCCCACCACCAAGACAGAATCTCAAAAAGCATCTAATCCAGTTCATTCACAGGCAGAATTCCTATTGGATAGTCTGAAAACTGGTTATCAAACCTCTATTTGAATACCTTCAATGACAGGGATCTCATCTCATGAAGAAACCCATTTCATGGCAGTTCTAATTTTCAGAAGTTCATCCACATTCTGAAACCTTAACTTGCATCCATATAACTTCCACCAACATTTTTTCTAGTTTTGTTTTTTCTTTTGACATTTTGGATTAGACTATCACTGTGAGTTGTTTCTAGGCCTGAAATTTTGTCATAAAATAAACAGGAAGGTAGCCTTGGCATAGAGCAATATGTAGTTTCTTCTGTCAAAGTCCTCTTTGGTGAGGAAGAAAGTCAAGGATTTGTTCTTAGCTATCAGAGTCGTGAGAGTTTACTGGTCCAAACTAGAGTAAGACTTGTTCTGGGGTTAAGGCTGCATTCATTTTATAAGTTTTCCATCACTCTGTGTTCCTTTGGTTGTCATTCCTTGAAAATTATGTAAGATTAAAAATTAATATATAACTCCAAGTATTATATTTTATAATATTTATTAATAATCACTTGAAGTTGAGGAAAGTAAAAACTGTGAGTAAAGAGCAACTTCCCAGACTATGAAAGCAGGAGAAGAGAAGAGAGAGGGCAGCGTTACAGAAATTTTTATCTACAAAATGTAAGGATGTAATGTGAGAACAAAAGAGGAATGCTGGGAAATGTAGTTCAAAGGGTACAAAATTCTAATTACACAATCCCCCCCTGTGATTCTTTAGGAGACTAGTCTCCCCAATGGATCATGTAAACATAACCAACTTATAACTTTAACTAGAGGTAAATACAATATTGTAGTTTCTAAGGGAAAATTACAATATTTTGGGAATAAGGGGGAAATAAAAGGGAAAAAGAACAAAACCAATGATTGCTACACATTGACAAAAAACCAATTTGGGGGCAGTCCCCTTTGGCATAAGAGTATATATTCAAAATAAATGCATTCAACCCCCCATGGTTCAAATCACCACATCCCAAAGATCACTCTGGATCTTTTGGTGTAGTGTGTAGTCTCTACAGACATCATCATGATGCCTTCTCCAAGCAGTTCACTTTTAGGATTCTGAGAGGTAGCAAGTTTCTTATCCTATACTTACTCTCAAAAGAATTTAAACTTTGTATTATAGGATAATAATACAATCTCCCCCTGAAGAGGGTGTTGACAAACACATGGATCATTCTGGGATACATGGCTGAGTTATGAGATATATGAATCAATTGCCAAAAGAAATAAAAAACATCAAAAATCCAAATAAAAGAGAAAAAATAACTTCTAGATGAAATATAAAATATCAAAGTCTTATGTGTAAAAATTCTAAGTAAGGAAAAATAAACCTATAACAGGTCCTTGAATCAGGGCCCCATTAAAGTGATTTATATCCTACAAGCCTGTAGGAGCAATTATGCACTTACCCAGTCAGCAGCTAGGAGAAAATTTGCCACACTATGAAAGAAAGTAAAGGGACTAGATTTCAGCAGCAAATGGGAAATAGCATTCATTCCCTGGTATGATTTTACTTTTACTCTCAGGGCTAAGGGAGGCAGGATGGTAGCCAAACTTTGGTACTTTGTAGAATGTGGCACAAGCAAGACCTGTGTCTGATATATGTCAAACAGCTGTAACCTCAAACCTCAAACAAGTTCAAGTCCCAGGTCTTGGCACAGAATCTCATCAATCCCACTGGAATTGTTTGGTCTCTTTGACCTTGTGCTTGTTGGCACTGTGCTGATTAACTTTGTGCTCCATGGCACTGTGCAGTGGCTCTTTTGTGTTCCCTTCTCCTGGAATCAGACACAATTATTAATCACTGTCCAAAACATTTGTCAATCAGTGGCAAGTTTTCATAGTCTAATTCTTTTGGGTATGCATTGACATTAGGGCTAATGGACATTTTAAACTTACCCAAGTGCAAAATTAATAAAAACAAAACACACCTTAATACTGGTAATATGTGCTTCAAATACAAAAAAAATGAGAGAAAAAATAAAACTCAAATACTATATTGCACATATAAGGAAAAACAATAATAATTTTTTAAAATCAAAATATATAATTCACATCAGTGACATACTGTGTTAGTCAAGGAGAGGTAAAATACAAAGGTTTCTCACCCAAAAATGAGATCCATTTCCTTTTTAACTTGGCCATGATCGACAGTGTGAGTGCAAATGATTTTCACCAAGTAAGAACTTTATGAACCAGTAGTACAACAGGTGATGCACATTCAAGAAGTACCAAAATCCCCAAAATCATAATAGCCCAGTTAAAGAAAATAACAAACAAACTCACTATCATTAGTCTCTATATATTCACTTGCTGCGTGACATTTAAAAAACTTAGGAACTCATGGATACTTGTCACAAATTCTCCAGATGTAGCCAATCTTTCAATCGTGGCTGAGATATTTTTAATAAAGTCTATTACTGCCATCATTCCAAAATTTGACAGGAGAAACTAGAAAAAGCTCTCTGTACTGCTGATGAAAACCTTTTGGGTCTAAAATGTCACCAAGAATTTAGATCATTGTGGTGGAAGGGTAGAGTAAGCTGAAGAGTTACAACAATAAAAAAAAAAAAAACCTCAATCAGGAGTTACTAAGCTTCTCAGGAAAATTCTTCCCACCTTCTGGATGAGATTATAACCCACCACAGGGTAACCAAGCTCCTTTTGGGGAACCAGCCCTCCTCTGGTAAGAGACTGTAACAGTGTAAAAGATCTGTCTTCAATATGTCCCATCCATTTCAATGTGGAGATGAGGACTAAATAGTGAAAATCACTTCAGACGTCTCTTCCATTACATTTTTAATAAATGAGGAGTTGGGGAATACAATAGTGCTATTGCACTTCACTTCAACTACAAATGGACCCTTACATGTTGTTACAAGCAACTCAATGGGAAGCAAATGATCAGTGCAATTTATCATCACATCAGTCAGAGGCAGAGAATGCTGCTAGATATCTAAAATCAATTGAGATATTTAGCTCATTAAATTCTCCACTTATTATAATTTTGGCAGATAGTCTTTTAAAGCCCTTTGAGCATAGTTCCAAATTGCCATCCAGAATGGTTGGATCAGTTCACAACTCCACCAGCAATGCATTAATGTCCCAATTTTGTCACATCCCCTCCAACATTAATTACTCTCACATGCTATCATTTTAGCCAATCTGCTTGGTGTGAGGTGGTACTTCAGAGTTGTTTTATTTGTATGTCTCTAATTATTAGAAATTTAGAACACTTTCTCATGTGCTTATTGATACTTTTGATTTCTTTACCTGAAAATTGCCTATTCATGTCTCTTGCCCATTTATCAATTGGGGAATGGTTTGATTTTTTTATACAATTGATTTAGCTCCTTGTATATTTGAGAAATTAGACCTCTGTCAGAATTTTTTATTATAAAGATTTTTCCCTAGTTTGTTGTTTCCCTTCCGATTTTGGTTGCATTGTTTTTGTTTGTACAAAACCTTTTTAATTTAATATAATCAAAATTATTTATTTTACATTTGTAATTTTCTCTAACTCTTGCTTGGTTTTAAAATCTTTCCTTTCCCAGACATCTGACAAGTATACTATTCTGTGTTCACCTAATTTACTTATAGTTTCCTTCTTTATATTCAAGTCATTCACCCATTCTGAATTTATCTTGGTGTAGGGTATGAAATGTTGATCTAGACCCAATCTCCCCCACATTGTTTTCCAGTTTTCCCAGCATTTTTTGTCAAGTAGTGGATTTTTGTCCCAGAAGCTGGGATCTTTGGGTTTATCATAGACTGTCTTGCTGAGGTCACTTACTCCAAGTATATTCCACTGATCTTCCCTTCTGTCTCTTAGCCAGTAACATATTGTTTTGATGTCTACTGATTTATAGTACAGTTTAAGATCTGGTACTACTAGACCACCTCCCTTCAAATTTTTTTTTTATTATTTTCCTTGATATTCTCGATCTTTTGTTCTTCCAAATGAACTTTGTTATAGTTTTTTTCTGATTCAGTAAAAAAGTTTGATAAGTATGGCACTAAATAAATAAATTATTTTGGGTAGGATGGTCATTTTTATTATGTTAGTTCACCCTACCCATGATCAATTAATGTTTTTCCAATTGCTTAGATCTAGTTTTGTGTGGAAAATGTTTTGTAGTTGTGTCCAAATAATTCCTGTGTTTGTCTTGGCAGATACATTCCTAATTATTTTGTATTGTCTAGAGCAGTGATGGGCAAACTTTTTAAAGAGGAGGCCAAAGGAAAGGAAATACTCATCCTTCAGTCTGTCTCTAAGGCAACTCTTTCCAATTTCATTGTATTGTATCCTATTCATTATATTTGTCAGATTAGGAATAATGTTGCATGGCAGGATAAAACATTTCAGGGGGCCGCATTTGGCCCACGGGCTGTAGTTTGCCCATCACTGGTCTAGGGTGATTTTAAATGGAATTTCTCTTTCTAACTCTTAATGCTGAGATGTGTTGGAAATATATAGAAATGCTAATGATTTATGTGGGTTTATTTTGTATCCTGCAACTTTGCTAAAGTTGTTGATTATTTCCACTAGCTTTTTAGTTGATTCTTTAGAATTCTTTAAGTAGACCATCATATCATCTGCAAAGAGTGATAGCTTGGTCTCCTCATTGCCTATTTTAATACCTTCAATTTCTTTTCTTCTCTAATTGCTATTGCTAGTGTTTCTAGTACAATGTTAAATAATAGAGGTGTTAATGGGCATCTTTGTTTCACTCCCGATCTCATTGGGAATGCTTTTAATTTATCCCCATTGCAGATTATGCTTGTTGATGGTTTTAGATATATACTCTATTATTTTTAGGAAAGGCCCTTCTATTTCTATACTTTCTAATGTTTTCAATAGGAATGAGTATTGTATTTTGTCAAAGGCTTTTTCTGCATCTATTGAGATAATCATGTGATTTTTGTTGGTTTGCTTGTTGTTCAATTATGTGAATAGTTTTCCTAATATTGAACCATCCTTGCATTCCTGGTATAAATCCCACCTGGATCATAATGAATAACCTTTGTGATCACTAACTGGAGTCTTTTTGCTAGTATTGTATTTAAGATTTTTGCATCTATGTTCATTAAGGAGATTGGTCTATAGGTTTTTTTCTCTGTTTTTGATCTACCTGACTTGGGAATTAGTACAATTTTTGTGTCATAAAAGGAATTTGGTAGAGCACCTTCTTTGCTTATTATGTCAAATAGTTTGTATAGTTTTGGGATTAGTTGTTCTTTGAATGTTGGATAGAATTCACTTGTGAATCCATCTGGTCCTGGGGATTTTTTTCTTAGGGAGTTCTTTGATGGCTTGTTCAATTTCTTTTTCTGAGATGGGATTATTTATGTATTTTATTTCTTCTTCTGTTAATCTAGGCAATTTATATTTTTGTAAATATTCATCCATATCACCTAGATTGCTATATTTATTGCCATTTAGTTGGGCAAAATAGTTTTCAATTATTGCCTTAATTTCCTCTTCATTAGAGGTGAGGTCTCCCTTTTCATCTTTGATACTGTTAATTTGGTTTCCTTCTTTCCTTTTTTTTTATTAGATTGAGTAGTACTTTTATTTTTTTCAAAGTTCCAGCTTCTAGTCTTACTTATTAATTAAAGAGTTCTTTTACTTTTGATTTTATTAATTTCTCCTTTAATTTTTATGATCTCTAATTTAGTTTTCATCTGGAGATTTTTAATTTGTTTGCTTTCTAGTTTTTTTGATTTGCATGCCCAATTCATTGATATTTGCCCTCTCTAATTTGTTAATATATGCACTCAAGGATATAAATTTCCCCCTGAGTACTGCTTTAGCTGCATCCCACAGATTTTGGTAGGATGTCTCATCATTGTCATTCTCTTCAATGAAATTATTGTTTCTATGATTTGTTCTTTAACTAACTGATTTTGGAGAATCATATTATTTAATTTTCAATTAATTTTTGATTTGCCTATCCATGTACTCTTACTCATTATTTTTATTGCATTGTGATATGAAAAGGTTGCATTTATTATTTCTGCTCTTTTGCATTTGTTTGCCATGTTTCTATGCTCTAGTACCTGGTCAGTCTTTGTGAATGTACCATGTGTAGCTGAAAAGAAGGTGTATTCCTTTTTGTCCCTATTTATTTTTCTCCACATATCTATTAACTCTGATTTTTTCTGAGATTTCATTTACATCTCTTACCTCTTTCTTATTTATTTTTTGCTTTGATTTACCTAGATCTGATAGAAGTAGATTCAGGTCTCCCACTAGTATTGTTTTGCTATCTATTTCCTCTTTGAGCTCTACCAGTTTCTCCTTTAGAAATCTGGATGCTATACCATTTTGTGCATACATGGGTAAATGTGTGTTTCTCATAGTCAACATGTGGTAGGATTATGGTTTCTAATCCACTCTGCTATTTGCTTCTGTTTTATGGATGAGTTCATTCCATTTACATTCAGAGTTATGTTTGTCACCTGTGTATTCCCCAATATTTTGATATCCTCTCCTAGTTCTGACCTTTCTTCTTTTGCTATTTCCTTTTAAACCAGTGGTTTGCTTTTAATCAGTACCCCTAATCCCTACCCTTATTTTACTTCCCTCTCTGGCCCCTCCCTCTACTCCCTATTCTTTTCTCATAGGGTTTTTAAAAAAATTCAAGGATTTTATCCCTTCATGGCTCACCACAAATGTATGATCAAAAATTAATATACAATAACTCCAAGTATTATATTTCATGAGATTTATTAATAATCATTTGAAGTAGAGGAAAGTAAAAACTGAATAAAAAAGCAATTTCCTAGACCACGAAAGCAGGAAAAGAGAAGAGAGAGGGCAAAGTTACAGAAACTTTTATCTACAAAACATAAGGACGCAATGTGAGGACAAAAGAGGAATGTTGGGAAATGTAGTTTGAGGGGTACAAAATTCTAAATACACAATTAGAAAACCAGTTGAAATGGTTTTCTTAATATATTTCACTGATTACATTAAAATTAATGAGGTTAGATTCTTTTTTGATTGGTTTGTTTAAGTTTATTTTGTTTCCTGAATTTCTAGAGTTCTATCATTCTAATGGCAAAGTCCAAACTTGCACATTGCTTCTAAAACAAAACACCAATTTCTCTATTTAGCATTGAGAGCTCTTCCTCATCATATTTGACACAGGATTGAAGTTGTTTTTTTTTTTCATGACTTCAAGCCAGTTATCTATAAAATGGGTCAGCTAGCCTCCCAGAGACAAGACCACAAATTCATCTAAGTAATTATAACCATAATTGCTTCAACTTCTTTTTCATGAGTGTTTCCTTAAACTTTTTTTATTGACCTTAATGTGGGTAAATAAACACAAATACACACACAGGGGTTCTTTTGGTGGGAAAGGGATGAAGAAAGAATGAAGGGTGAAGATGTATAATTATTTTAAACAAATACAAAAGGGGCTGTAACAATATGAATGACCACTTAGACTAAATTAGCCAGGGATATCTTACTTCTACAGGAAAAGACACAACAGGAATAAAAATACTTTTTAATAATGACTTTAAAGGGTAAGGGCAGTAGAGAGTGGTCACCCTAACCTAGTTATCTAAGGACAAACTCAGGAACTGGGAGTTGGGTCAGGACCTACACTATTTTAACCCAAACTGCCTGGATTAGCCCTAAAAGGCTGGAAAGTGAATGGTTGTCTCACAACTTGAATTCCCTTCTGTTCCCACAATGATCCAGCACAGGTCCTCAGAAAATTAATCCAAAGGGATTAAAACAAGGAGCTTGAATCAGCTTGGGATGTCCATCATCCAATTCTGATCTTCCTGCTCAACTTGAATTTCCCACAGATAGGTATTTATTCTGGGAGACAAATCCTCTCCCTCCTGGGCTCTTCACTGGAGATAGTTTTCAGCATCCAACTGCTCTTTCAGCTATAACAGAGTCTCTCAGGAAATCACTTCCTTCCTTGTCACAATTCCATCCTTGGAACCTTCAGATCTTATCTGACAGCCTGAAAGCCTGGGTGCTAATTTCACTAAATATCTACACTCTTCCTCATAACAACCCCTAGTCTCCCTTACTTTTAAGATGAGGAGGTCTTAAACATTTTTGTATCATGGACCCCTTTGGCAACCTGGTAATATGAAAGAATCATGTTTTAAAATATCAGAATCATATTTTACAAAGGAAGCCAAGTATATTTGAATATAATTATCAAAATTATTTATTAAAAGTTTAGAAGTTGTGGTATATGATTGTAATGGAATATTATTGTGCCATGAGACATAGGGAACAGGACTACTTCAGAAAAACCTAGAAAGATTTATATGAACTGATGCTAAATGAAGTAGTAGAACCAGGAAAACAGTGTTCCCAGTAACATCAATATTGTATGATGATTAACTGTGAATGAATCTACTGTCTCTGATGTAAGGATCCAAAATACCTTCAAGAGACTCATGATAAAAAAGGCTATCTGCCATCATAGAAGGAACTGATGGAGTTTGAATGCAGATTAAAGCATACCATTTTTCACTTTATTTCCATCATGATTTTTTTGAATGTGCAATATGTATTTTCTTTCACAACATGATGAATATTGACATATACATATTTCATGATATCACATGTGTAACATATCATATTGCTTGCTACCTTGGGAAGGGAATAGGGGAGACAAGGAGGAGGAGAATTTGGATCACAAAAATATCAAAAAATGAATGCTAAAAATTGCTTTTGTATTTAACTGGAGAAAAAATAAAATTAAAAGTCTGTGGACCCCAAATTAAGAACTCCCATTTTAGATTTTCATATGCCACTTAAGTAAAAAAAACTCATTTGGACATTTTATTAGACAGCGTCAGTTTGCTAGGTGACTTGAGGGGTAGAGATGAAGATAAGCCTGTTGGTATCCAAACAGGGCAGGAGACTTCTTTCTTAGATCCTTCACTGTATTCACAACAATATGTCAACCTTGAAAAACATAAAACCACAAAAGCAGTTAGAAAGAACAAGTCTTTAATCAGGACAAGAGAGACAGTGCTCAAAATTAAGCCACTCTACAGAGTCAGGCACTAAATACTACACAGAGTCAGAGCTCTGGGACTCTGGGAACAATGTCTCTGGGGAAAACACACTGTTAAAGAAGATTTGGTGGGGGGTTGGGGGGGACAAAAGAATCTGGGTCTTATATAACTTTTGGGGAATTAAGGACAGAAAACATATACTGACCAGTTATAAGCAGGTTTGGGAAAGAGGCTGTAGCCTGAGACTGTGATACCAAGGAGTGACTTAAGATATAATGGGAGAACCTTCTAAGACAAAAACGGTGATTGAGGTTTGAGTATTTCTGTATCTCCTCTTCAGGATACTTAATGGATGCTCGATGGTCCATTGTTCAGTCTAAGACAATGATGGCAAACCTTTTAGAGAGAGAGTGCTGGACCCTGCCCCTATCCTACCCCCTAGACCAAGTACCATGCCCAACCCCCCAGACCACATGCTGTACCTCTCTCCCTCACCAAATGCCAGATATGCCCTGCCCCCTCCCCTTTACCCCTTTACCCCATATGGGAGGAGAAAGCCCTCCCATTGGGCTACTGGGCAGAGGGGTAAGTGAAGTGAGGAATGTCCTCAGCAAGCATAGAGAGAGGGAGGGGAGTGGACCAAGAGCTCTGCTCCCCTCCAGCTCTGCCACCTGTGAGTTGCCCACTTTACTCTCTGTGAGCTCCCATTGGTCTGCTGTGCAGAGGGGCAGGGAATGGGAAAAATGTCATCAGGCATGATGAAGGAGAGGGGAGCAGCTTTGCCTAAGGCCCTCTGTCTTTATACTAATGAACTAGGGGCAGGGAGGGCAGCCAAGTGTCCACAGAGAGTCCTCTGCCTGCCATCCTTGGTGCCCATGCCGTAGGTTCACCATCATTGGTTTAAAACTAGGTCAGTCTGGGACTTTCCTTAAGGCAAGTTCCCAAGGAACAGGGGCAAACTTGGGGGCTCCATAAACACAGTTGACAAGTAGTATGGGTAAAGATCAAGTGAGGTTATGGGGTGTGAGAGAAGAACAAAGAGAAGCAACCTGTAACATGATATATTGAACAAAAGAGTGGTACATTTGAAAAATTCAGTGGCACTAGATTGTGTTCAAATTCTACCTTTGTCACTAATTACATGTGTGACCTTAGGGAAGTGAGTGACTTAATCTCTTTGGGCCTCAATTTCCTTACCTATAACATGAAGAGATTGGACTAAATAGCCTTCAAGGTCCTTACTAGCTCCAAAATTATGATCCTATATTTAATCCTAATGGTCTTTTGGCTCATTCTTGAAACTTCTAATGTCATCAACATGGAAAACATGGGAAGGGTTCATGACCCAGTGGTGGATATGTTAAATGTATATATATATAGTTGAGGAGCTTACTGGGAATAGAGGCGCCTCTATATAATCTAGGCTGAGGGACAGCATATGAAACTGTCAGCTATCTCCTGTTCATTTCTCATCTACCTATATATTCCTTTGGATTTATCTATCATGCCCCTGAAATGAGTATCTTTCCTCTTTCCTCTTCCCTCCCCATCCTTTTCAGCTTCCTTTGATATGCTGTTTTTTCCCATTAAATTGTACCTTAAAGGTAGATACTATCTTTCTTTCTTTTTTTTTTTTTTTTTTTTTTTTGTATTTGTAGTCAGAGAGCTTAATACAGTGCCTGACACATAGTAGGTGCTTAATAAATGTTTATTGACTGACTGAAAGGCTCTTTAAGGGCACTATGAAGCAATCTTCAACTATTGCATATCTTGAAATGCCCTTTAAAAATTCTCTTTAAAAATAAATAAAAACAAGAATGTAATATCACTGTATGATTTGGTGTTCTGGGACAAAGTAGTAGGGAGGGAGAGTAGTTTAGTTGTCAAAATGTCTACCTTGAGGTAGAGTAGAGATTCTGAGTTATTCTAACCCATATCATCTCATATCCATTCTGCCATAGATTAACTCTAAGCTTTCCATCTTAATCATGCCACGACTCAGTTCTCTCTGTTGCTATAGCAGCCATCTCCACCTAGAGGCAGGACTGGTCATTCCTTGGTCTTTATTTATTAACTGCTACTTCAGCAATCATAAAGTATCATAAATCCAATCAACTTGACTTGGAAAACCACTTAGCCCAAAGCTTTCCTGAGCTCATTGAATATATCAGCTAGTTCATGGGGCCATTCCCAGGATACAGTCTCATCTCGTATTTAATTAATTTGCATTCAATCAGACTGGATGCAGGTTTTCTACAGTTATCTTGCTAGGTACATAGGAGAGGTCGGGTTGTCTACTATTATCTTACTAGGCATATAAGAAAGGCCTGAGTCATATCACCCACTCAAGAGTTCCTCACTCCTGCTTTGAACATATGCTTCTTCCTCCAATAACAGAGCATGCCATCCCCAGGGCATAGTCACATGTACTCAGAGATTTGTGTATGGAGATGACAGCAGCACCAAATGCCTTCTCCTTGTCATGCCTGATTCCATCACTGTTCTTTTCTTTCTGTGGCCTTCAGTAACTGTTCAGATTCATTATCCAGGCCTTGGGGAATGCTTTTGTCCTGTTAAACTGACTTTGCAATGTTGATAGCATCACTATTCTAACAAAAAGTTTACCAAAAAGGAGGTAGGTTGTCTCCCTTGTAGATCCACTAGTCTCCCTTGAGGTTTGTAGAGTCAAACTAGAGATTACTAACAATCAATGACTTTCATGCTCAGATCCAAAGTGAGTGAGTGACATTAAAGAATGACCTTCATGTTTCCCCCTCCATCATTTTCATTTCTTTGCCATTCATTCTCACTGACAATTCCTGATTGTTTTCCTCTCTCATTTCCACTCTCCTCTCCTCCATTCTTTTCTATTAACACTTCCCTCCTTTTCCTAGCTTTAATTATGCGTGTTGCTGGGGCAACTAGGTGGTTCAGTGGATAGAGAGCTAGATCTGGAGATGGGGAGTCTTGAGATCAAACCTGGCCTCAGATACTTCCTAGCTATGTGATTCTATGCAAATGACTTAACCTCAATTGCCTAGTGTTATAATTATGGGAGGTCTCTTGATCTATTTGGGATGGTAAATTGATGTACAGAGAGAAATAAGATGACCCTTCTCCCTTATAACGGTCGCCCAGGCTGGATCCTTCAGGTCTAAGAGGTATATCCCTTCAGGACCCACCTGGGGTTAATTGACATGTTGATTTGGGCTCTTTAGCTAGGATAATGCCTTGTATTCTGACTTCGATTTCTCCCTTCCCAAAACAAGCTTGGAAACTGCTTTAGGAAGGTACTTTAAACTTTATATTAAACAAGAAGGATAGGGGTAAAGGACTGGTATAGGAGACCCTATTCTAATGATTACTAATGAAAATCTCAACTGCTAACAGATGAAGAATCAATGTAGCCTCCCTCTGGTTCAGCCTGGCCAGGACTAAACCAGAGAAGGTAAACTGCTGGGATATCTTTGACTTCTTCAATAGATCTTCAGCCTTATAGTTGAGTTATTTCCACCCTTTCCACCCTCTTCTTCGTCTCCTGCCTACTTCCCGGATCCCTCCCGGGCCCTGGGAAACCTAGATATCTAGATGATGTAACTCCTAATATCTAGGGGCAGTAGACACCAAGGTGGTGGTCAGGTACAGGTTGGAACGGTATCTCAAGTACAGGAAGAATTTGCAGAGAGATGTTTGCACCCTCTCACTCCAAGACCAGGATCCACCGATCTCCAGCCTCAGCACAGGTCAAAGACCCAGAACCCCTTCTCAGGATTCTCAACTGCCCTCCTCCTGCCTTACGCATGACTTCCCTGGGAACATTCCATCCAACTGACTTATTTGTCAATCAAAGGTGATCTTCAAGCTCCCAGAGATTCAATATAACACTAGCCCTTACTGCTCTTCTTGGAACAGATACTTAACATCAATTATAAGACAGAAGGTAAGGATTATGAAAAATATATATATATACATACATATATTTATGGATGTTGTCTTCCCCATTAGATTGTAACCTTCTTGAGGGCAGGGTCTGTCTTTTGCCTCTTTCTGTATCCCCAGAGTTTTAGCACAGTGCTTGGCACAGAATAAGCACTTTAAAGGTTATCTGGCTGCTTAGCAAAATGACTAAAAATTCCCAGAGAATGAGGTTGAAGGTCAGTGGGAAGGATTAGGGTTAGAGTTAGTTTCTTAAGCCCCAAAGTCAGTTATACAGTTCACCAATTCTGCATAGCAGAGTGGCTAATAGAAGAAGAAAGAGGAATGAGATGGAAAAGAGTTGTAGGCAGAAAGATTAGTCATTTATTACAAAGACATAATTATAAATTATCTTTCCTGAAACTATAGATATAATAGGATGGTTAAATGTGACTGCCCTTCTGATAGTGATGGCTCTGTGCCTGGAGAACAAAAATTTGAGAAGTGCTATTGTAGGAAAACTGAGGTGTTGAGCTTGAGTTTGGTGGTTAGTGGTTGGTTGATTGTCCTTCATACTTGGAGAGGACCAAAATGACATCACCATGTCAGCTTCAATGTACAGTGTTTCTTACTGAGGTTGATCAAACCAATACAAGGTAGGAAGATCCTTGGACCAGCAGAAATAGCCCATAGGAACATTTTTGAATGGAGATGAAGATCCCCACCTGCCAAGGTAAGCAGACTAGGGTTAGGTGAAGCAGACAGCTTCAAGCAGAAAGTTTTTAGGGCACCTTTCATTGCCTCTTTATAGGACCAGGAAGTGAACAGTACAGTTTTTGAAAAAGGATCCAGGGAGCTGCCAAATCCCACTACTGGCTTGTCCAGTGAGGACTCTATGCTCTGGGAGACCTGTGTGCAGTGGTTGTAACTACAAGTCCCGGTGTATCCATCCCTGCTGCTTTATCACTTGCCCATTGCCACAGGACTTTTGAAAAAGGAGTAAAATGATAAAATAATGAGAGAGTAAAATGGCGAATGGCAAAATGGCATGTGTAATGTCTTTTGACTCACTCATAAATTGGATTTAAGTATGGCAGAGTTGCACAAAGTTGTCAGCCTCATTCTCTCTTCCATTATTAGTCTAGTGGCAAGACAAAAATCAAGATGACTGGTGATGGCCTCATGTAGTAGGTAATCTTGACTTCTTCGAAGGTTGACCAAACTCTGTGTGTTCCACAGCTCCTGTTTCTGCTGCCTTCATGGTCATTGGAATAAATTTTTCCATTGGAGGGAAGTCTTCATGTGCTTGAAAGAAGGGTGGGGTTTGAGGCCCATCTGTTACCCTCACCCTGGTAGTTTTACTCAAGTGCAGCCACTGTGCATGTTACGGCTTCTTGCAGCCACAGCTGAGAACTAGGTGGCAAGTAGACAGCACAGGAAGAAAGAACCCTGAAAAAAAAGACTCAGGAATTCCTCACACCAAAAGTACTAGTCTTCCCTGAATACTCCATATACCCTGACCTGGTTTATCTATTTATTAGCAGTGTAGCCTTGGCCAAATGACTTAAATTCTTTGTGTTTCAATTTCTTCATCTGTAAAATAAGGGGATTGGACCAGATGAATTCTAAGATCTCTTCCAGCTTTAAAATTCTATATTCTAAATGAACTTTTTCTAGGGAATGGGAAGGAAATGTTAGGATTTATAGCGGGGGAAATGTCTCTAATACTTGACTAAATATATGCTAATCTTTAGCATTAGTTCATCTGTGTTCTTTTTTCATTCCCATGCCCTAACTTATGGTGTAACCTACAACAAATGCCTTCAAAAGAAGGCTTTCTCTTTCTCTACTAATCCAGGCCCTGGGTAAGTCTACCAGAACTAAATAATACATTCATAACTGCAAAAGTGTTTTGAGGCCTTGGGGTTAAGGCATTTACCTGTAAGAAGAATCTTCATTCCTGGAAAAATCTATACTTCTGGGCCCTAGGTAGGTTGCTGGGACCTGTGCTGTGCTGAAAAATTCAAGATCTCTTTTAGGGTTAGTTCCAGAGGTGATTGCTTCTCTCTTCATTTTCGGAATTATTGATGAGGTACCAAGATCTCCTTTCTCTAAGCAAAATATTAGATGAGTTTTCCATAATCTGGCTTCTACCTATCTTTCCTGACTTATTTCATATTGCTCTTTTTTCCAGCCAAACTAGACTGCTGACTATTCTCCTGAACTCAGCATAATCATTTCCCATCTCTTTTCTTATGCATGGATTGTACCCCATGCCTAGAATGTTCTCCCCCTTCATCTTTACTTTTTGAAATCCATAGCTTCCTTCAAGGCTCAGAGCAGGGGCCACCACCAACCAACAGGAAGCCTCTCCTGATCTTTCTTTGTTAATGTTCTCTATACTGAAATTACATTGATTTTATTTCTCTTTATACATTATACCTTAGAACAGTGGTTCCCATTTAGTGTAGTTCACAATGATGATGTAGGAAATAATTGCTTATAAATATTAGCTTAAGTTACCCTAGGGGTTAACACACTTTTTTTTGTTGTTGTTATTGTTGAAAGAAGTTTGACAGGAGGTCCTAGGTTCAAATCTGGACACAGACACTTCCTAATTGTGTGACCTTGAGCAAGTCACATAGTATTGACTCTAAGACAAAAGGTAAGGAGGGAAAAAGAAAGGAATGAAGGAAGGAAGGAAGAAAGGAAGGAAGAAAGAAAAGAAGGAAGGAAGGAAAGAAGGAAGGAAGGAAGAAAAAAGAAAGGAAGAAAGGAAGGAAGGAAGAAAGGAAGGAAGGAAGGAGGAAAGGAAGAGAGAAATTTGAATAACACACAAAAAAAGGTAGTAACTATTATCTTCAAACAGAAATTTCTTGAGGATAGAGGATAGACTTTCATTATTTGTTCTTGTTTCCTCAAAGCCTAGTATAACTTTTGGTTAATAGCAAGAATCTAATAGATCCTTGTTGTCACTGAGACTTAATTAGAGTCCCTACCCTCTGCAACCATGCAACCTCACTGTTAAAGCTGAAGGGATGAGGGTAGCTAGTTGACTCAGTGGATTGAAATAGGAGGTCCTGGGTCCAAATTTGATTTCAGACACTTCCCAGCTATGTTCTGGGCAAGTCACTTGCTCTACCCTCTCCTCCCCCATTGCTTAGCTCTTACCATTCTTCTCAAGTACGTAGCATTGATTCTAAGATGAGAGATAAGGGTTTAGAAAAAATGCCAAAAGAGTCCAGCTATTCCTATAGTAAAAAAAAACAAAAACAGAAGTAAGGCCTTAGCCACCAACATCTTTCCTCTTAAACCACACCTTTTACCAGAACTGCTACCATGGTATAAAATATGCAGGTTTGAATTTTTCTTCATATTCCTTTCCTCCTCTTCACTGGACATCTGAACATTAAGGGGCCAAAGGCCAGAAAACTCTAAAGGAAGAATAGGAGAAAGAGAAAGCAAAGGTCAGTTAATCCATAAACTAGCTCAGCCCATCAAATATCCAGGGCGTCATTGTATAATAAACAAATACCGTCCACCTCCAGAGAGCCTGGACAAGACCCTGACCAAACAACACCAACATCTCAGCTGAGATTTCCCTGGGCCCCCAAGACCTGTTCCATATTCAGGCCTATAAACAATCCTCTTTCAACCCAGACATGTCTTTTCTCACAGAGAACTGAATGTAAAGGTAGCAGGCTCAGAGCTGACAAGAGCCCCCTCCTTGGCTTGGGTGTTTGCTTCAAAGAAAACAAATTTCCACATTGGCTGGCAGAGAGCTGAGCCCCCAGCATGTGAAGTTGGGGGTTCTTGAAACCACATTTCTTGGCTCATTAAAGCCATTCTATCAGTGTTGTTCCCCATGCCATCCAACCTCTTTTCCAGACGTTTTGTCAATGGCGCACTTCAGGGAGGTTGGGAATGGAGATTTGCTAAGGACTGGATCCCATCCACCAGCTTCACCAGAGCCAGCCTCTTTTGGCTGCTGGCAGCCTCTGAATGGCCCTCTCACCTTTCTAGTCTCAAGCACAAAAGCCCCCTTTGCTCAGCCTGTCTATGCCCCGGGAGGCTTGTTTCATCTGGTTTCTGATGTTGTTGCTACCACTTGACGCTGTTCCCAGATACAGGATTGTGGGCCATTTCTACCCAACAATGGAAGGTCGTGGCAAATGTGTCCAAACTCCAAAGCTTCCCTGGATCCTTTCCTCGGAAGACCAGAGAAGTTGTAGAGGCCACAACTCAGAGTGGTTTTAAGGAAATCATAAAGAAACCTGACTGTGAGCTTTGTTTCTGAAAGAAAGGGAGCCCAAACCACCCAGCCAATCTTTGAGATACATATGAGAAATGTTTTGTAAACTCCAAGCTCTAACTGGTTCTGGGTGATCTGGCAAAAGCCATGCATTTCATTCGACCCACAGTGGAAAACATCGGTAAACAAAACTTCTAATTATAGCTGACATTTCTGTTGTTGAACCTTTGCGAAGAGCTTTCCTTCACCCAAGAGGTGGGTACTGCAAATTTCATCATTGCCATTTAATGGATGAGGAAACAGGCTCAAGGTCAAACAACTTCCAAATCTAGCCTTTGAACTATAAGCTTGGTCCAGTGGAAAGAATGTTGGCTCCGGAGCCAAATGATCTGAATTCAAATTCTATTTCCCAGTGTATCTTGGGCAAGTCAATTACTCTCTGGGCTTCACTTTCCTCGCCTGTGCAATGACAGGTTGGACTAGATGGACCCTAGATCTGACTCTAGATCTGTGAGCTTCTGAACCTGAATCTAGGACCCTTTCCACAACTTCCTCCTACTTTGAACAGAACTTAGCCTGTTTATTAGAGGAAATGATGGTGCTATCACTGTTGATGACTATTCCTGAACCTATTTTCGAGGGAGGGGGTCTCTACCTCTCATTCTAAATATGATTTTTGTGAAGAAATTGGGCCAGATTAGAAGGACTTGACACCTAGAATATGTCAGCAGCAATGAATATCTAATTTTTTTTTTATCTCAGGTCCCCTCTATACTCTTAAAAGCTAATTGAGGACCTGCCCCCCCTCCCCACCAAGAGCTTTTGTTTCTGTGGGTCATATCTATTTATATCTATCATATTAGAAATCTTAATATTATTATGAAAATAGTTTTGACCTTGTGGACCCCCCGGAAGTTCCTGGCTTCAAATGTGATCTCAGACACTTCCTAGCTGTGTGACTCTAGGCAAGTCACTTAGCTCTCATTGCTTAGCCCTTACTGCTCTTCTGCTTTATAATCAAAACACAGTATTGATTCTAAGATGAAAGAAAAAAAATGTGTTTGTTTGTTTGTTTGTTTTTTTCATGTAATTGGGAGGGGGCAACAAAGTGACTTAGTGGATAAAGGTCAGGTCTGGAGATGGAGGATCTGGGCTCAAATCTGGCCTCAGACTTTTCCTAGTTGTGGGACTCTGACCAACTAACTTAATGCTCATTGCCTTCTTTTTCCATTTTTCTGTCTTAGAATCAATAATTATTATCAATTCTAAGACAGAAGGTAAGGGTTCTTTTAAGTGTAATTGGGAAATATTTAATCAAATAAATAAAAATACAATAGAACATAGATCATGTAAACATGTGTTTTTTTGAGTTAATATGTAGCTCAGCCCAATTAGGTGGCACAGTGGATAGAATACTGGGCTTGGAATCAGGAATACTCATTTTCATGAGTTCAAATTTGGCCTCAGACTAGCTATATGACCCTAGACAAGTCATTCAACCCTGTTTGCCTCCTCTGTTTCTCATCTATAAAAATAAACTGGAGAAGGAAATGGCAAAGCACTGCAGTATCTTTGCCAAGAAGATGGGGTCATGAAGAGTCAGACAGAACTGAACAACAACATGCAGCTCAGCAGGGATCCTTATGTACGGTTTATTCCAGATTCATATTACAGTTTATTTTTACATTCCAGATACAGAGAAGAAATTTTAAACTGTGAAGCATAATGGAAAAGGGAAAATACTGTTCAGACTCAATATTGAAGGCTTTTAAATTAACATTTTTTCTTTTAAGGTGATAAATCTGTCTTCTGTTTATTCATTTCTAGGCTTTATTGGATTTATTATGTTTTGTTTTTCTTAATTGTCTAATACCAGTTTTTTCCTCTCCCTGGATTGGAGAGGGCATTCAGACCCGCCCCTGGTGGAGGCCACAGTAAGTCCCAGAACTCAGATTGAGAAGGACAGAAGGACATGGGAAGAAAAACAATGGGACAGTAGGGGACATTGAACCCTTCCCCTAGGAGAGATAATTTCCTCACAGATTCTTTACTTCACACACATAATCACAGTTTACATTGATTTAAATCATAAAACTTTAGGTACATCTCATTAATATCTCATATAATCTCATTTGCTTTTCAAAATAACCCCAGGAAGTACCTAGGAATAGGAATAATAGCCACATTTTATAGTCAAATGGGGAAACTGAGACTCAGAGAGACAGGATTTGACTATAACCTTAGTCTCTGGACTTTAACTGAAATGTTCTTTGAGTTAATATTTTTAAAATGCATTGATTTTTAGGGGGAGAATCATGGATAGGAGACAGAGTGGGGCTTATTATAGAGATTTTTTAAAAAGCATACAAAAAGGGACAACTGGGTGGCTCAGAGAATTGAGAGCCAGGTGTAGAGACTGAGGTCCTGGGTTCAAATCTGACCTCAGACACTTCCTAGTTCTGTGACCCTGGACATGTCACTTAACCCCCATTGCCTTGCCCTTACCACTTTTCTGCCTTGGAACCAATACACAGTACTTATTCTAAGACTGAAAGCAAGGGTTTAAAAAAAAAAAAAAGCAAACAAAATGCATCCAGGAAACATTTACAAAATATGAGTGCAGAAGGACATTCAGAAGATCAGCAGAACAGGGTTAGTATTAGCATGTAAATATAATACATATTGTGTATATAAAACCCAAACTACACATAAATATATAATGGTTTCAAAAGTAATTAGTCTTCTTACATATAAAAATGTTCATATTTGTTGATGTTTGGTTTTAATTAATTTTTAATTACTTGTCTACAATACCTGCTGACATTACATTTTTTTAACTGAAAAAGAACAAGTTCGTGCTTTAGCTGCCTCCTCTCTACTCTCCTAGAGCCATCTTCTCCCATTGGCGATTTCCTCCCAGAATTTCCATTTGGAGGAAGGGCCCAGACCAGCTGTCTTTAATTCTACGGATTTGGGCCATTGTATTCCTGCCCCCTTTTCAGCTTCCCCTATTAGAATATAAACTACTTGAGGTGGGGGTGAGGGGGCAGGGTTTATTCTTTCTGCTTTTATTTGTACCCATAGGGCTTGACCTATAATAAGGGCTCCATAAATGCTTGTTGACTTGACTTCCTTCTTTGCAGAAATGAGGAGGGAACATTTTATGTTCTCTCCAGCTTGACTGGTGTCTTGGCTGGTTTTGCTGAACTGCTGCCCCCTTCCCCCTTTTTTAAATCTATTATTACAAAGAATGAGAGGAAGAAGAGATATATTGAAAATGAAGATGATATAAAAAAGAGATACAATAAAATATTAAGGAAAAAAGCTCCTCTAAGTCTGGGTGGGGCATATTTTACCCCTTGATGCTCATGCCTGGCTTCTCCAACTAGATTATAAGCCCTTCGAGGGCAGGGCTTGGGTCTCACTCTCCTACATTCACAGATTCTAGCACTAGTGCCAGAAGTGAAAGTAAACATGAGACTTATCCACCAAATCCATGCAACATCTTTAATTCCAACCACAGCTCAGTAGCACACAAGCATACCCACACTTCCTTTTTTTTAAAAAACTCTTATCTTCTATCTTGGATGAATACCAAATACTGGTTCCAAAGCAGAAGATCAGTAAGGGCTAGAGCAGTGATGGGCAAACTATGCCCTGAGGGCCAGATGGGAACCCCTGAAATGTTCTATCCCACTTCAGGACATTATTCCTAATCTGACGAATACAATGAGTAGGATACAATACAATGAACCTTGGAAAGAGTTGCCTTAGAAACAGGCTGACAGATGAGCATTTCCTTTCCTTTGGCTCCCTCTTTAAAAAGTTTGCCCATCTCTGGGCTAGAGAATGGGCATTAAGGGACTTACCCAGGGTCACACAGCTAGGAAGTGTCTGAGGTCAAATTTGAATCCAGGACCTCCTGTCTCTAGGCTTGACTCTCTATCCAATGAGTGATCCAGTTGCCCTCATACCCATACTTCTTTAGCTTTAAGAAAGCTAAGAACCTCTCTGCCCCACCTCACCCTTTGGGTTGCCCAATATTACCAAGAAATCTTACTCAGCTAGAATCCCTACTGATATTGCCCAATGCCCTTAAGAGCATTGTAGAATCTGGGAGTCATCAAGCCTAACCCTGTCATTTTACAGATGAGTAAACTGAGGCTGGGAAAGATGAAAGTGATTGGCTCAGGGGCCATGGAGGCAGAGCTGGGACTGTACCTGAGTCTCCATGCCCCAGGCCAGTACTCTCTCCATTACGATTTGGGGTAAGCACTGTATCTAGGCTGGTAGCAGCTAGGTCTCTTTGCTCATCCATTTTTGTGGTGTCCTTTTCAGAAAACTACCAGGGGTTGAGGTTGAGGGGAAGGTAGACTCTCATTGGTAGCTTGCAAAGGCACAAGTCAACAGCATTTCGATTAAGCTCCCTCTTACCTTCACGAGGAGACAACTAATACTTTCTGAAGCCTCCCTCCTGTAGGATCCCCAACTCCCTAGAGAATCAAATCTCAAATAAATGTTTCTGTCAGAAGGCTGCATTCCCTGCTGTGCAAATTGGTCACAGATGTAATTGCGTTTGCCCTATGCCCCGGAGAAAAATATGCCTGTGTTTGGAAGCTCAGGCTTCTCCCCCCAGTGAAAGGGCTGGCTTCTGACTGTGGGTAACATCCGTGAAGCCCCAAATAAGCTGACACAGAGGAGCAGGGTTGCCAGATGTATTGTAAAGTTGCTAGCCAGAACAGGGTTGGGACAAACAGCTCTGGGACCAAGGACACTCATTGGCCACATTGGCCCAGTCAAAAACCCACAAGGTTTGTCATTGGTTCCTGATGTTTCTGAAAGCCTTCTCCACCCTCCCTCCCAAGCTCACACTCCCTCTTCCCTCCCTAATGGCCCCAGGACTGCCATGAACCGCACCCATTCAGAGTTTGTCAAGCTATAAGCAATATCAGTCCCTGCATAACATCTCAAAGGCCAGCCAAGCTGCCACTGGCAGGAGATTAGGAAAGCAAACATAAGAAAGAACTGAAGGACCCACCCAGGACCTTGGAAGCCCAGACATGGTGGCTTTTTATTCCAAACCACATTTCAGGAGGAAGTAGGGGTGAGAGGAAGAAAGATGATGTGGTGGAAAGTATACTGTATTTGGATGCAAATCCTGGCTCTGCTAGCAGGGTCACCTGGGACAAATTACTTAACTTTTGTGAGCTTCAGTTTCTTCATTAAGAAGTCCTGCCTTCCCAGCTGTGTGATCCTGGGCAAGTCACTTGACCCCCATTGCCTAGCCCTTACCACTCTTCTGCCTTGGAGCTAATACACAGTATTGACTCCAAGAAGAAAGGTAAGGGTTTAAAAAAAAAAAAAAAAAAAAAGAAGTCCTGCATAAGAGTTTCTAAGTCAAATCAACAAGCATTTAGTAAATGTCTACTATATGATAGACACTGTGCTAAGTGCTGGGGATATAGAGGCAAAAAACCCCCAGAGATATAAGAACTTATTTTAAAAAATATTTTGAGGAAAGCTAGATGACTCACTGGAGAGAGTGCCAGGCTTAGAGTTGGGAGGCTTCATTTCAAATCTGGCTTCAGATACTTCCTAGTCATGTGATCCTGGGCAAGTCACTTAAACTCCAGTGCCTAGCCTTTACCACTCTTCTTACTTGGAACCAATACACAGCATTGATTCCCAGACAGAAAGTAATGTTTGTTTGGGTATATGATTTGGGGGGTTGGTTTTAGAAGATTATTCTTTTATAAAAATGAATAATATGGAAATATATTTTGAGTGATAACAGATATATAATCCAATGGAATTGCTTGCCAACTCTGGGAAAGGGAAACAAAGAAGGGAGGGAGAGAACATGAATTATGCAACTTTGGGAAACCTATGTGTAAATTTGTTTCTGAAATAAAATAAAGAAAAAATAAAGAAAAAAATTAAAAATAAATATGCATGAAATCTAAAGTACCCTGAACACTGGCAAGTAAATAAAACTTTTTACACTAAAACAAAACAACAAAAAAAAAAACAACAGAAAGTAAGGGGTTTTATTAAAAAAAAAGATGAAAAAATTCTTAACCAGGGGTCAAAGAATTTATTTTTAAAAATATTTTGGAATACATGGCTCACTGCATAGTTGAGGGGTCTTACTATATGTCAATACTTGGGGGTATAAATACAAGCAAAAAGAACAGAGCCCTCTGACCTCAGAGAGTTTATTTTCTAATAGGGGAAGCTGAAAAGGAAAGAAGTATTATGGCTAAAAACCTGGAGTTGGGAGGTCCTGTGTTCAAATCTGACCTCAGACACTTCTTAGTTTTATGACCTGGGATAAACCACTTAACCCCATTTACCTTGCCCTTACTGCAAGTTACTTCTACTGCCTTAGAAGCTAATCTTAATACCAATTCTAAGACAGATGATAAGGGTTTTTTAAAATAGAAAAGAAAAAAGAGTTGACAACAATATTTCAATGAAACTGATTTCTTTTGTATTTTATTTTATACATTTACAAACATTCTGAGAAGGGATCCATCAGCCTCGACAGACTCAAAAGGCTCCAACATTCAAAAGGGCTGAATCCATGGCATAGAGGATTTCTAAGGGCTCTTCTAGTTCTGAATTCTATGACCCAAGAAGAAGAAAGAATTCCGTCTCAGGATCCTTAACAGAAGGTGGTGAGAGTGCCATGTTAGAAATAGAGCCAATATTAGCTCTTTGAAGCCTTGAACATAGTATAGCAAGTACCTACCAAATGAGTCACTCAGGAAAAGCCTCTACTTTTGGCAGATGGCAAAGGGGAGCAGCAGTGAAGAGACTGCTACCTCTGCAAGACATCCTAGCATTATGGGAATTTTCCCCACTAGCTTGATAGAGATTGGTCAAGTTCAGAGTCGTGTCTTTTTATTCAGTAACATCATATGCTTTGGTGTCTGAAAAACTGAATTCATATTCTAGTTCTTCTGCTTATGACCTAAAAGAGGTAAAGAAAATCGCTTCACTTCTCAGAGAATCAGTTTCTTCACATGTAAAATAGAGGGATCAATCTAGATATCTCTAAAATCACCTCCAGCTTTGGATCCCATACTCCTAGGAATGTCAAATTGACAGAAAGTGAAACTTTCATTAAAGTTCAATGAAATTCCTTTTTCCATGGCTTCCAGCTTTTAAAATAAGAGACTAATAACATGTGTACTGTAGAAAAGATAATAAATAATGGAGACACCAGGGATGTTATAATAAATTTAAATGATTGTGTGTACACACACTGGGGTTTAGGAGAGACAGGACCAGGACAGGGAGACCAGAACAGCTAAGCTGCTCCTAACTAACAAAGGGACTGTTGACCAACTGCAACCACTGGGCCAGAGACTTTGAACACCAACAGGCAGGTAAAGGTTTTATAAGTTTAATTATATTTAACTAAAATAAAGGTGGGAAAGGGATTTCTATACTTAAACCCTAAAAGACAAAACCACAGGGCAACGGGAGGACTTATTCTATTCTAATCTAGTGATCTAAGCAGGCAGGGCCCAAGGAGCAGTGCAGTCTCTGGGAAGCTGATTCAAGCCCGGTACCAGCCAGCCTTGAACAGCACAGCTATGGATCAGAGGGGTGGCTTTGAGGATTCTCACAGTTTTCCAAAGAGGTTCACAGGATGCCAAAATCCTAGGTTGTCCAAGATATCAAATAGAGTGAGTGAACTTGAGGTGCTGTCCACCAGGTCTCAAACTCCTCCTCTGCTTGGTTCTGCTCTGTAGGTCTTCTCCTCTTGCTGGAAATCCACCTCCACTCAGGATACCAAGGAAATCAGGAAGCAGGGTCTGAGATCTCCCCAGGCTGGCAACAGTTTGCCCACCACTAATGGAGTCTCTCTCTCAGGGCTCAGGCACCTACTTCCTGCCCCTTCATTATATCCTAGAATGCACCAGCCTTCCTGCTAGGTCAACCTTAATACTTAATTACTAACTAATCTTCCTCACAACAGTATACACACAAATATTTATACACACATATATATGTACATATGGACACGTATACACACAATACACCAATGTGAATTTATATGTAATTGTGTCTATATGTTCTCTATGTATATATACATATATCTGTTTATATATGTGCATGTGTATATATCTATATCTATATACATATTGCTATCTCTCTGGGTATATATATATGTGTATGTATGTGTGTGTGTGAGCACACACATACAAGTTCATGATACTCATTGACTTTGGCATGTTTACTTCTAAACTAGATTTAAGAGAAGAGCGTGCCTCCAAATTTCCCTTGTTACCAGAGCTCAAAGGTTATAAAAGCATGGATTTTGAACCGATGATTGGTGAAGTCATTAATAAAAGCAATATCCTTACAGAAGCAGCATGGTATAAGGTGTTATGAGGAAGAGAGGGTATAGTAAGAGATGATGGTCTGCAGAGGACAGATGCATGGAAAAAGATTCTGGAATGTTGAAGAGGAGAGTTCAGCAACTGTTAGTCTCTCTCTTTGGGGTTTGCTGACTGCAAGCACCTGGTAGGAGTGGCTGCCAAATATCTGGTGGAGTTCCTATCCTATACCTGTCCTTTCTTCTGAGATCTGTGTTTCCCATGGAAGAAGGTCTTTGAACTTGAAGTTATCCTGGACCAACATCTAGCCATCTGCAGCTGTCAGTAAGCAGAGGTCTGAGTCCATCTGGACTTGGGACCTTTCCCTTGAGTCCCTGACTTATCTGCCACAGACCAGTACCTCTAATAACAATAAAGAGAGTTTTGGCTAGTGTGGGGTAGCTAGATTTTAGGGTTCAGGGTTTTAGGTGAGAGAGGAGAGGGAAATAGAGTAGTTCATCAAATCTCTGAAGACCCTTAGTGAGAAGGCTTTAGATTCAGGGGTACTAATTCCCTTTTCCCCATCAAACCTCTCTTTGAGAATAAATTACAACTTCCAGTGTCTTTTGGCTGATCTGTGACTGATTGTTCTGTGTGCTGGACCCTTAGACTAGGCTCTGATACGCTCACAGGTAACTGCTGGCCTTCAACCCACAGTGTAATTACCCTTATTACTGGCCCAAAGTAATTCATCTATTCCCAACTAATCCCACCTCCCAAAATTACCCTATTATACAGAATGCAGAGCATCGAATTTGGAATCACGAAGACCTGGCTTTGAATCTTCCCTTACATGCCTGCTAACTGTATAACCCTGGCCAAGTCACTTAGTCTTTCTTAGTCTCAGTTTTCTCTTCTCCAAATTAGAGATTTTGATAACATTCACCCAGGGTAGGTGTTGTGTGGTTCAACTGAGATAAAATAAGTGAAGAATTTTGCAAACTTTAAAGTGCTAGATAAGTCAGCTATCATTATTATTGTTGTTATTATTATTATCATCTTCCTTAATTTGGGTTTGCATGAATATAAAATAAACATCCACAGTGTTATCACTGCTTCACTTTCTGAAACTCCAGCAGAATATAAGGTAGCCAAGTATTATTGTCAATATCTTCAACTCAAGGCTAGGATTTCCAGATTTTCCCTAATGATGAAGCTACACTTCTAATTTCCCTCAGATCTTATTTTTTTTTTTTCAGGGCTAAATGAGTGAGTAGAAGGGATGAATACTACAAAGTGATGATGGGGCAGGGGGCAGAGCAGAGTGATGGTTATGCTAGACAACTGACCTAGACTTGGTTTTTAAGTCAAGATTCATTGATGGGTTGTGATTGACCCATTGGGAACCTCTTGGATAACCCTTCCCTGATTTAAAACTTCCTCTTATGATAAGATTCTGTGCATATATGTATCAAATTTCATAGTTCAGATGTTAATGTCAATTCACTTCAAGAAACATTTATTAAATCCCTACTGTGTGCAAAGTACTATATTAGATGATAGGTATATGAAGATAAAAACAATAATATTTCTGTCTTCAAGAAGTGTACAGTCTATGAGGAGATACGGAATATAATTATGTTATAAGAAATGACAAACAGAATGATTTTGGAAAAATCTGGAAAGACTTACATGAACTGATGCAAAGTGAAGTGAGCAGAAACAGAAGAACATAGTACTCAATGATGGCAATATTTTCTGATCAACAACTGTGAATGTCCTGGGTATTCTCAGCAATGTAGTGATAGAAGACAATCCCAGAGACTCATCATGAAAAATGCCATCTTCCCTCTGTGAAAGAACTGATGGAGTCTGAATGCAGACTGAAACATACTATATTTCACTTTCTACTTTTTTTTTATTTGAAATCTCTTCCACAAAATGACTAATATGGAAAAATGGTTTGTATGATTTCAAATGTAAAATCGACATCAAATTGCTTAGTATCTCAGGGAAGGGGCAGAAGTGAGAGGGAGTAAGGATAGGAGGTGGGATGGAGGAAGAGAATTTGGAACTCAAAACTTTTAAAAAGTGAATGTTAAAAAGCTGTGCATATGTAACTGAAGAAAGATAAAGCATTATTTTTGAAAAAAAGTAAAGATTTTATGGTACAAATGAGGGATCTATATAAAGTGTTTTAGGAAAATTAGAGGAGAGAGAATATTATTTTTTGTTGAGGGAATAAGAGGCTTAATAAAGCAACTGACACCTGAACTGAGTCTTAAATTAAGGGGAAAATTTCACTAGCCAGGGATTAGGAAGGAGTACTTTCCAAGTTTAAAGGATAGCCTTCACAAACAGAGGCAGAAGACATCAAGATGATATCGGAGAAGAACTAGTAATGAGACTATAAAAAAAAAAAGTCACAAAAAAGATTTTGAGTTAGAGGATTTGGTCACAAATTTTGACTTTGCTACTTACTGCAGATATGACTTTGGGCAAATCACTTAAACTCTTCAAGGCCCCAATTCCTCATTTGTGAGAATAGAGGTTGGACTAGATTATTTCTAAGATCTCTTTAAACTCTAATTCTATAATCCAGTTAATAACTATTATATCCTAACTAAAAGTAATACTACAGGTGTTATTATCTCCATTTTACAGATTATAAAATTAAGGCTCAAGGATTAAGTAGCCTGCCTCTGACCATACAACTGATAAAGCAAATCTATCTTGATTCCAAGTCCACTACTTTTTCCTCCACTGCAACATGCTGCTTCTAATAAGGCAACCTGACTCAAAAAAATTTTCAACTTGTCCACTAACTTACTATTGGTAGTGCTCAGCCTGTCAACCATCATTGGAAGAAGGACAACTTCCCTAGAGTAGAGAGGGAAGATGTAGGACGGGCTACAAAGCCAAGGTAGTTTATACTCGGGAATTTTGCCATCTTGATATTAACAGTGAAACCAAAAACATGTAGGTGAGAATGAACACATTGTGTTCTAGTGACATTGGGGATCATAGGAAATAGAACTGGACAAGATGAGAAGGTATCCAGCCCTAGCTTTCATTTAACAGGTAAAGAAACTGCTATTTAGAAAGGCAAAGCTGGGATTCGAACCCAAGTCTTCTGATTTCAGATTTTTCCACTCCATGTTTCCTTCAGCCTGATTAGAACAAAGGGACTACTCAGTAGTTAATTCCAGGCCACAAAGATCTTTGCCTTTTTTTTTTTTCTTAAATTCCCCTAGCACCCGTGTTGTCTTGAGAGTCAGAGTGATTTTGTGGTAAAGACTACTGGACTTGGAGCCAAATGCCCAGGATGCATTTCAGCTCCACTATGTACTAAATGTACGATTCTATGTGAAGGACATGACACTCTTTTGATTTGGTTTCCTTATCTTTAAGATGGAAATAATAATATTTGCTGTATCTACTTCACATGGTCGTTGTAAGGATCACATTTTGTACATGCCAAAGTTCTGTTTAAATGTAAACCAGTATTATTATTCCTCTGCCAAAGACCTGTTCCTGTGCTTCATCATGGTGTGGAGGTCACCCTGTATTGATGAAGAACAAACTGGATTGGAAAATTAATATTGAATTGTAAGAGTGGTCCAGCCAGCCGTGTGACTGGATAAAGCTTGTGCTAGCTTTCTCAGCAACATCCTAGCAAGAACACACCTCTCTGGTGATGAAGTAATGAGGTAGGAGTTGAGGTCTCTTAACTCACCTTCTCTTTTCTCTCTTTTTTTTTATTTTAAACCCTTAACTTCTGTGTATTGACTTTATAGGTGGAAGATTGGTAAGGGTAGGCAATGGGGGTCAAGTGACTTGCCCAGGGTCACACAGCTGGGAAGTGTCTGAGGCCGGATTTGAACCTAGGACCTCCCGTCTCTAGGCCTGGCTCTCAATCTGCTGAGCTACCCAGCTGCCCCCAACTCACCTTCTCTTTTGAAACATCAACCAGTGAAAATTATCAAGAGTTCCTAAGGTCCAGCTGTCAGGTCAATCAGAATAAGGACCAAATTCCCTTTATAAGCAAGAGGCTGGACATATTCTTCTTCTCACTCTCCTCCCACCCAGTAAGGAAGCTGCTGAAAGGAATCCATTCTTTGTTAATGGGAAATGCATCCTTCTATTAATATATGATGCTATTCTCAGAGAAATAGCCTCATATTCCTTATGGGGCAAAATTCTGAAAGCTACATGGTAGAGGGATGGAAGGAGTCAAAATCAAGAAGCCAGTTGGGTGTAGAATCACATTCCAATTTAATCCTGATAAAGAAGAGGGAATATGAGTTGTGAAGGTAAAGCAGTGTCTGAAGTAGAAGCAGATATGATGATAGAGAATAGATTTTTGGCCTCGGAACTAGGAAGTCTGGTTCTAATCCTGCATCAGATACTCACTAGCTGTGTAACTCTGATCTTCACCTATGAAACAGAGAACACAAATAGTACCTACCTCACAAGATTATTGAGGAAATTAAAAGAGATAATTCGTACAAAATGCTTTGTAAACCTTAAAGTACTATTAAGAGGGCAGCTAGGTGGTTCATTAGATAGAGAGCCAAGCCTGGAGATGGGAGATCCTGAGTTTAAATGTGGTCTCATGCAGGCAGCTGGATGGCTCAGTGGATTGAAAGTCAGGCCCAGAGATGGGAGGTCCCCAGTTCAAATCTGCCATCAGACACTTCCAGCTGCATGACCCTGGGCAAGCCACTTGACCCCCCATTGCTTAGCCCTTAGCACTCTTCTGCTTTAGAACCAATACATAGTGTTGATTCCAAGACAGAAAGTGAGGGTTTTAAAAAAACGTGGCCTCAGACACTTTCTGACTGTGTAACCCTGGAGAAGTCATCTAACCAACATCACTTTGCCCTTACTGTTCTTCTGCCTTAGAACCAATGCATACTATTGATTCTAAGATGGAAGGTAAGGTTTTTTGTTTTTTTAAAGCAATGCTATTGCTATTTCAAAGTGTATGTGTGCCCCTGTGTATGTACACATGGGTTATCTAAATGTGGTTTGCAAGAGGCATTGATAGATATCTCTGGAATCTTACGCATTCCTTTCCATTGGAGACTACATAGTTCTTGCCTTGAGGGCAGCAGAAAAGAGCCTTGATTCTGGGAGCTCCTTTCTCTAGTCTCTGAAAGGGCTACTATACTAGATTTATATTTATCTGATCCATAAATATCTATAGTTTAGAAGTATGATTCTTTTGGTGGTTCAAAGTCATTTCCTTAATCACTTTCAGGTAGAAAGTAACTCCAAGCTTACACCAACCTTCTTTCCCAAATGCTCATTATACAAAGAATCATCAAAAATAGTGAATAAGAAGAAAATCTATTAGTCCAAGCAAAAGCAAAAGTCAAATAAAAGAACAAATAGAAGTTGAAGGAGTTATACATATTAAACTATACTAGAAAATGATACAATATGGAATGAATTCTTCTGATGGGAGTGAGATAAGATTTCATCTCAAACCAAAAGAAAGAGATGCCAATAAAATTCTCAAAAGTCTCTAGGGAGGTAATCTAGAAATCAGAGACAGATTTAGAAGCCATCTTCCCCTACAGGTCTGCAACTTTCAAAGTCTCTCTCCTCCAGAGTTGGTCCTAAAGAAAATCTGAAACCACAAGTATCTGAAAATATATTTATGAAGAATATATTTCTTATCTATACTCAAGTATGGATCTGTGATATTAATGATTGGAATATGTCTTCCAACAATGCAGGGTAAAAACCATTCATGCCCATTGGTGGCTACTTTTCTTCCTGACTTCCCAGAAATTCATGACAAAGATCCACTAAATGTGCTAGTATTCATCCTTGATTTCTCCTGCCATCTCAAGGATGCCAGTAATGTTTAGAATCTATCCACTGGTTATTTCTTACTCTTACCACTTGACCAGTCCATCTTACTCTCCATGCATACATTTCTTTCATGACATTCTCTATTCCAGTTATTTATTGTTCCTCATTTGTTATGTGTTTTAGCCTGCTAAAATCTATTATGTGCTTCTCCACTTCTTTCTGAATGAGTCATTTTAATTTTTACAGAGACCATAGAGTTCTCTGACCTGAAATCATGCAATAATATTAGTAAAAGATTTATATTAAATCATCCCTTTGCTTCAAGGAGAAGTTGGGAGTTGTTCATGGAGCTTTACACTACTTAAAATCATCTAAACAAAAAAGACCAAGTACTTATAGAATGTCTATTGTCCAGATTAAGATACACAAGTGGATATCAACATATATGCACGTATAGGTATTAGGTATGCATACATGCATTTTATATATGCAGATATATACATGTTATATGTATAAACACATTTCTATCAGTATATATGTGTATTTAGGTACTATATATATGTATATATGTATATATATATGTGTGTGTGTGTGTGTGTGTGAATTTGTGTGTAATAAGAGAAGGCCTGATTGAATGTGGGAAATTTCTAAACTCTTTTAATGACCCCATATATCTCTCCATCTATAAAATAGGAATAATAATTCTTCTACAACCTATTCTGTAGATTTCATAGAAATGAAAACTGACAAACATTCGTTAAGTATCTACTATGGGCAAAGTATTAGAGGAAGAAATATGACTTGTAAAGTGCTTCAAAAAACGTGAGTTATTATTATTATTATTATTATTGTCCTCCATGGCAATTGTTAGTTCTAAGCAGTGCTAGGTAGGTAGGGAAGACTGGACAAATTTGGTGAGATTTGAGCTGGGCATTGAAGAATGTATGAGGATGTTGGCCTCTCATATTGAAAAGAATACTGGGAGAAGGACTTCAAAAGGAGGGAATAATGTGTGTGAGGAGTGGAAAGAAAAATCAAAGAAAGGGAAGCTTGGAAGTAGCCAAGACAAGCTTGCTAACCATACAATACTGTTGAGGGCTGGCCTTGAGGAATGGCATTTTTTTCCCAGATCCTTTGGATATACCCCAAAGTACAGTTGCCAAGAGAGTAAGCTCTTATTTTCCTCTATAACCAAATTTTAAGCTAGCCAACTCTGAAGCAATATTCGTTTTGGCTTTCTCTCTAAAGAACTAGGTTCTCAGAATATGAAATGTTCTAAAGCAAAAAAGAAATATCCATCTTGGTCCATCAGAGCAGAATTGCTAAATGACAACTTTTAGTCAGTAGTCAGAATCACACATCCTTTTATTCCTACCTAAGGTATCAAAACTGCTGAGGGAGCCTTTTTTTTTAAGTCTATAAGGTCTTCTTCAACCTGGGGTTCTCTTTTTTCTTTAGGGAAAACAAAACAAAAACAAAAACCTAATACCAAAACTGTCTCCATATTTCTTTGCCCAGCAGCCCCATTCATTCTTCCCTGCCAGCTGCAAATGTTACAGAATAGAATATAAATTGGTTTGAGTTTTGATGAGTAAAGTGGGAGAAAATTAAAAACCATATTTTGAAAAATTATAACCATTTTTCTTGGTTAAGGTGTCGATTTTTTTAAATGGATAGCACTGGAAGGAAAGCAATATTGAACTCAGAAATAAGAAACCTCAGTTCTAGTCTGTCAGTACTACTAAATAGCTGCTATGACAACCAGGCCCTTTATTAGGAACTCCCTGCCAAAAGTGTCTGCTACTGCTTGTGCCCAGAGACTGAGACTGTGTACCAAATTAGACACGGAGAGATAAAACACCTGAGTGTGTTAGCCAGGTTCAAATTTACAAGAACAGAAACAAAAAAATAGTTTCACTCTCAGTTGATCTACACAACACAGGAACTTGACATTTTATTTTATTTTATTTTGCTCTCTTAGATAAATATGCAGAACAAAGTCTACCAGATTTTAATTAGTCCTGTTATCCCTTGCAATCTAGTCCTATAGATCGGTAGCTGGCTATGATTGGCTATACTGTAAGATGGACAGGAAGCTAAGACTAAAAAGGCCCTAGGCCCTTGTCACTTCCTAAGCACAAAACAAACCAAGACCATGATGCAAGTTGCACCAAGACCTAATGGGACTCAGCATAGAGAAACTAAATCAGAACTTGACATTTTAAAAAATGGATGTAAAAATTTTGTATGTAATTGGGAAATATTTTTTAGTTATTTTTAAATTCTTTTTTTTTTATTTTTTAGAAAACATTTACATTGTTACATGATTCATGTTTTTTCTCTCCGCCCCAAACCACCCCCACCCCCACCCCCACCATAGCTGACGTGCATTTCCTCTAGGCTTTACATGTGTCATTGAGCAAGACCTATTTCCATATTATTGATAGTTGCACTGTGGTGGTCATTTAGAGTCTACATCCTAAATCATATCCCCATCATCCCATGTGTTCAAGCAGTTATTTTTCTTCTGTGTTTCTACTCCCACAGTTCTTCCTCTGAATGTGGATAGCATTCTTTCTCATAAAACCCTCAGAATTGTCCTGGGTCATTGCATTGCTGCCAGTAGAGAAGTCCATTACATTCAGTTTTACTACAGTGTATCAGTCTCTGTGTACAATGTTCTCCTGGCTCTGCTCCTTTCACTCTGCATCAATTCCTGGAGGTTATTCCAGTTCACATGGAATTCCTCCAGTTCTTTATTCCTTTGAGCACAATAATATTCCATCACCAGTATATACAACAATTTGTTCAGTCATTCCCCAATTGAAGGACATACCCTTGCTTTCTAGTTTTTTGCCACTACAAAGAGTACGGCTAAAAATATTTTTGTATATGTCTTTCCCCCTATGATCTCTTTGGGGTATAAACCCAGCAGTGGTATGGCTGGATCAAAGGGCAGACAGTCTTTTAGCGCGCTTTGGGCAGAGTTAATTGGGAAATTTTTAACAAAATAAATAAAAATGTATTCTAAAAAAAGAAAATTGGTTCAGGTACTAAAAGGTTAAGTGATAGGATGACAAGTGAAGTGACTAAGTCAAGAGTCACAGAGCTGCTCTTTGTCATAGGGAAAGTGTAAAATCTAGGAATTCCAATTTGTACAAAATAAATAAGAGACCCTTGTTGGAGAGAAGGTACCATCTGATGGGGGTGATCAGGAAAGACCACATGTAGGAAGGGGTATCTGAAATGAGCGTTGCAGGGAAAGTAGGTATTCTGAAACAGAGTGAGGGTAGGAAGCAATTTCATATGGAGATATAGCCTGCAGAAAGACATTTGGGGGAGGAACAGAAAATGGAATGTTATGTGTGAAGAGTAAGAAGCCAATTTGGATAAACCATAATGTACATAAAGGAAAGAAATGCATAATATAATGCTCATTGTAGATTGCAACCAGGTTTTGAAAGACTTTAAGTGGCCGAGTAATTTATAGTTGATGGTAGAGGTAATAGGGGGAGCCAGTGGAATTTATTGAGGAGGGGAATGAGCTATTCAAACCTATTCATTAGTGATGCAGCTAGGCGGTAAGGATGGCCAGACTTGAGTGAGATAGTCTCGCCTTCCTGAGTTCAAATCAGCCCTGAAACACTAACTCTGTGACTGGAAACAATCTGCTTTGCTTTAGTTTTCTCATCTGTAAAATGAGCTGGGGAAGAAAATGGAAAACTACACCAGTATCTTTGCCAAGAAAACTTCAACTAGGGTCATAGGGTTGGACATAACTGAAAAACAACTGAACAAGTGCTTTAGTAACAGTCCTTCAGAGCCAAGTAAAGAATGAATTAGAGAAGGAAGAAACTTGAGGCAGGGAGACCAATTAAGAGACTATTGCAGTAGTACAAACATAGCAATCTCATCAAGTCCCTTCTCACCAGCTCTATCACCTAACCTTTTATACTAATGGTTAAGGAAGTGATGGTGATGATAATAATAATGCTAATAGCAACATATATCATTCATTTCTTGACATATCTATTGCTCACAACAATCCTTGGAGATAAATGCTATTATTAACCTCATTTTATAGATTAGGAAACACAGCTGGCACATTTCTGAGATCGGATTTGAAACCTTGTGTCTTCTTGGCTCCAAGTTCAACACTAGCCATTGAGTAACTTAGTTGCCTACATGTCCTTAGGACAAGTAGTATTACCTCCATTTTGTGTGTGCATGTGTGTGTGTGTGTGTCAAAATTTCCTGAAGTACGGTGACAATGTCATTCTCCTAGTCTATAAATTCCTGGGGTTCCCTGTGATCAAATATAAACTCATCTGTTTAGCATTTAAGCCTGTTTACAACCTGGTCCTTTTTCACATTTCCAGTTTTTAACACATTTCTCCCCTCCATGCATTATGGTTCAGCCATACTGGTCTATTTGCTCTTCCTCATACCTGATAACCCCCTCTTCTCTCCCTATATCTTTGACTTGTTCTCTTCCATACCCAACGTGTACTCTCTTCCCCTCTTTGCCTCTTGGGATCCTGGGCTTCCTTCAAGATGCAGTTGACCACAATCTTCCATGTAACACCTTCCCTATATCCTTAGCTGCTACTGCCATTTCTCCTCAGACTACTCTCTCCATATATTTACATATGTTAAAACATATTTATATAGAGACATATAAATGATTCCTATATTTACATAGGTACATGCTATACCTAAAATGTAAATTCCTTGAAGGTAGGAACTGTTTCATGTATCTTCTTTTTTTATCCCCAGGATTTAACAGTCACTGCCCCATGTTATTTGTTTCAATCATGTCCAATTCTTTGCAACTCCTTTCTTAGGATTTTCTAAGCAAAGATACTGGCATGGTTTTCCAGTTGCTTATCTAGCTCATTTTTTTACAGATTAGGAAACCAAGGCAAAGAGGGTTAAGTGACTTGCCCATGGTCATAGGGCTTCTAGGTGTCTTGGGACAGATTTGAAATTGGGTCTTCCAGACTCCAAGCCCAGAATTCTGTGCACCATGGTGCCTTCTTGCCACCTCTCATCCTGCTAGTTGGTAGTGGTGGGCATTTGGTGTTGTATCTGACTCTTTGTGACCCCATTTGTGACTTACTTTTCTTGGCAAAAATACTGGAGTAGCTTGCCATTTCCTTCTCTAGTTCATTTTACAGGTGAGGAAACTGAAGCAACAAGGTTAAGTGACTTACCCAGGATCATACAACTAGAATTAGAGGCCAGATTGGAAACTTATGAAATTGAGTCTGCCTGACTCCAGGTGGGTACTCTATCCATTATACCACCTTAATTTATTTTTTACTTAATAATGCTTTTTTTGCCTGGTTAGATTAGATGATCTCTAAGGTCCCTTCCAAATTTAATATTCTATAAGTAAATAAAGTGAGTAAGATTTCCATAGGGCATAGGATCATAGATCTGAAGCTCAAAGGGACCTCAGAAGCCATCTAGTCCAACATCTTCATTTTACAGATGGAGAAACCAAGGCCTAGGAATGTTAAGTGACTTGCTTAAGGTTATAAATGCTATAAGCTTCAGAGGATTTGGACCCTGGTAAACTAGAACAGAAGATAGTTATGGGTTAAAGGAATATTCTAGGCAGAAAGAATGATGTTAAGCAAAGAGACAGAGACAGTAAAATACAAGACCTATTTAGGAGCTAGAAGGTAGACCAGGTTAATTATAAATTAACAAGAAAATAACTATCATTATGGGAGTGGATAATTATTTTGGGGTGAAAATGGGGAGGATTTTATAGAACAATATATGGAGGGTAGATTTTACCCTGTCAGGGGAGGGGGAGGAATGCCATAGAGGACAGATAGGAAAGAGAAGAAAAATAAATCAGGAAGTTCAGTTTGGAAGCTACTGTTACAGTTCAGGTGAAAAATGGTAAAAATCCTCTCTAGAGTGACAGTAGTAGGAACAGGAAGAGACCAATGCAAAAGTCATCTTTAGTAAAAAAAATCAGCACTTTTTGGAGAATGATTAGCAGTAGGGGGTTGTAAGAATGGATGAAGGCTAGAGAGAAGTCAAAAATAAATCTGGGATTTGAAGCTTGGGGAATTAAGAAAATGTTGATGCCAATCTGAGACAATCCTGAAAGACTTATGACAGGGAACGCTATCCACCTCCAGAGAAAGAACTGTTGGGATCTTCTTTCATGCCGGTGTATTTATGCTTTTATTTTGGGGTTTTGGTTATGTATGATTCTGCTCTTATAAAGGTGACCAATATGGAAGTGTGTTCGGAATGACAATAAAAAAATGAAAGAAAAAAAAGAAAATGCTGATGCTATTGAAAATAGGAAGTTAGGAAGGAGCAATAGTATGGGCAACTCAATACTAATTAATTAATGGTTAATAATAATTCTGAATGAATAAATGAAATTTCAAGTTTTTGTAACAGGGTACATAAAAGATTAACAGGGAGCAGCTAGATGGATAGAGAGCCAGGACTGGAGACAAGAAGCCCTGGGTTCAAATTTGGCCTCAGACATTTCTAACAACCCCCCCTTGCCTAGACTTTGCCCCTCTTCTTCCTTAGAACCAATACATGGTATTGATTCTAAGATGGAAAGTAAGAGTTATTTTTTTTTAATTAACAGCTATTTCTTTTTATTTCTTTTTCTTTTTTTTAACCCTTACCTTCCGTCTTGGAATCAATACTGTGTATTGGCTCCAAGGCAGAAGAGTGGTAAAGGCTAGACAATGGAGGTTAAATGACTTTCCCAGGATCATACAGTTGGGAAGTGTATGAGGCCAGATTTGAACCCAGGACCTCCCATCTCTAGGCCTAGCTCTCAATCCACTGAGCTACCTAGCTGCCCCCTTAACAGCTATTTCTTGGATTAGCATATGAACAATGTTCATTCCCTACTAATATGGAACATTTTAATGCCCTAGTCATCTTTTTTTGAGGAGACTGGAATGAATATGATATAATGGAGATTTCTGAGAAGCATATAAACATTTGGTGAATGAAAGAGTTCTCCTAGTTGTATGCTGCAGTAATTGCCTTAATGGAATTTTGTCTAGAGTAGTAATAAAGAATTATCATATGAAATCTCATTCATCCTTTGTCTGTTATTGACATCAGACCCAACACTTTTCTGTAGTTGAAGATAGGATGCTATTAAATTAGACAACCAAAGGGAGAGTAGTTCTATTCTAATTCAGCCTCTGCCTTGGTCCCTACAGAAAAGTGTACCTTAGAGTGACCACTTAGGAAACCATTGAACAATCTGAAGTGTCAACCCACCTCCTAGGATTCATTATGATAGATAACCAAAAATAGGAAGTGGGTCAGAAGTGTAGAGAGGGCAAAGGGTTTCTGACATTTAGCTCACAGAGTTCATTGGATTACAAGGAATATCAAGCTATCTAGAGAAGGGTCTCTAGTACATCGGGTGGGCCCCTTTTGGAGGATTCAGAGGGAAAGGAATTCTCACATTGATGAGTTCACAGATCTGCCAAATAAAGAATATTTTCATAACCCTATCCAAGAAGACTTTTTTTCCTTTTAGAAAAAAATCCCTTATTCTTTCCCATGAGAGAAGAATAGGAATCTGTGTGTGGCCCTGGGCTGATTAATTTTTTTAATCAATTAATAAAGATATCAGTAACATAATGTTGAATTAAAGGATATAGCTATAGCTACCACATTGGACAGCAGAGTAAGGATTCAAAATGATGTTGACAGTAATGTGGGCCATATTTAATTTAATAAAGATAAAGTTTAAAAAACAACTTTGCAATAGCAAGACAAGGAGTGTGGTTAAACAAACATTCATCTGAAAAGGACCTCAAATTCTGGTGGCCTGAAAGCTTCCTTTGAATTATGAATGGTTCTCAAAATTTTTTAGTCTCAGGACTCCATATACTCTTAAAAAAAAAAAAGACCTTTATTTTCCATCTTAGATCAAGTTTATCACATTAGAAATTAAAACTGAAAATGTTTAAATATGCATTTATTCAATTAAAATAATTATGACAAACCTATTATATGTAAACATAAATAATGTATTTTATGGAAAATTACTATGTCTTCCCAAACAAAAAAAATTTAAGAAGAATATGATTGTAATATATACATATATTACAGATATAGATATAGATACACTATACTGCTTACCTTCTGTCTTAGTTGTCCCTCTTAGTATCAATTATAAGATAGAAGAGCTATAAGGGCTAGGCAAATGGAGAAAAAAGACTTGCCCAAAGTTACACTTCAGGAAGTATCTGAGGCCAGAGTTGAAACCAGGACCTCCCAGCTCCAGGCCCGGCACTCTATCTTCTGTGCTGATTATCATAAAATTATGCAGATGCCTTTAATCTTTGGTTTAATAGAAGAAGCTGGACTTTCACATTTAATTTTGTATTCAATCTATTATGATATGATTTTTGGATTGAAATACATGTCAGATGGGAAAGGGATTCCAAGAAAGAAAAGCTATAAGGGCTAGGTAATAGAGGTTAAGTGACTTGCTCAGGGTCCCACAGTTAAGAGGTATCTGAGGTCAAATTTGAACTCAGGACCTCCATCTCTTAGTCTGGCTTTCAATCTGAGGCCCCTGGATTCTCTTAAAATTATTTATCACCCCTTCGTACTCTTTAAAATTATTGAAGATTCCAAAGAGCTTTTGTTTATGTATTATATCTAGTAGTATACCCTTAAATATTTAACTAACTAGATCTTGGAGTAGGGGGGTAGAGAATACATTTAACACATTTTAAAGTTTAATTAACATTGTTAATATTTTCTCCATCATTTTCTCAAGTCTAAGAATCAACATAATTTGTAGTATTTGCCAATATCCAAAGTATAAATGCTCACAGAAAATTTAACGAACAGCCTTCATGAGTCATTTCAGCACACCTTTGCTTATATCTATCAATGTTTATTACATTAGAAATTAAAATTAAAATTCCAGTTTCACACAGATATGTAGTTGGAAAAGGGAGAAATATTTGAATGGGCAAATAATATCTTAGTATGATTATAAAAATAATTTTTATCTCCTGGATCACCAGAAAAGGCCCTGGGGACCCCCAAAGAGCCACTTTGAGAACCGTTACCCGAGGATAATAGAGCAATCAAAAAGCTAACTGAGATGGTTTTAGTTTATGTTAAGAAAAGCATAGCATCTGAGACTAGGGAAGCCACATTCCCACAGAGCTGTGTACCCCACTATAGGACCAGGTTCCCTTTTAAGCACAGATGTTAAGGAAGCACATCATTGAGTTGGAAAGAATCTGAATTAAAGAAGCCAAGATGGTGATATCCCCTGAAATTGTGGCATGGGAGGATCAGCTCAAAGACCTGGGGCATGTTTTTCGTTGACAAGGATTTACTTGTATTTGTTCACAAGGATTTGAAGGACTGTCAGATGAGAGAGGAGATAGGCTTATTTTTTTTTCAAACTTTTACCTTTTTGACTTTGACACTGCTTCAAGAAGAGCAGGCAGGGCTAGGCAATTGGGGTTAAGTGACTTGTGTAGGATCACACACCTAAGAAGTATTTGAGACTAGATTCAAATTCAGGACTTCGCCTCTCCAAAATTGGCTCTCCATCTACTGAGCCACCTAGTTGTCTCGATGTTTCTCCCATTCTTTTGTCCTATATTTCTTTTTTTATTAACTCTTACTTTCTGTTTTAGTATTAGTTCTAAGGCAGAAGAGTGACAAAAGCTAGGCAATCAGAGGTAAATGACTATCCCAGGATCACAGAGCTAAGAAGTGTCTGAGGCTAGATTTGAACCCTAATTCTCTGGACTCTAGGCCTATAACTATTATCTACTGTGCTATTTACCTGACAGGGATAGGCTTATTCTGCTTGGCATGAGCTGAAATATTTAGAGTGGAAGTTGCAAAGAGACAAATTGATATATCACTTAGTAACTTCTTAATAATTTAATAATAAAAATTTAGTAATTAATTCAATAATTCAATGATATTTTAGTGATTAATAATTCAATAATTCTCAATAATTAATGACAACAGTGTAAACTATCCAAAAGTGAAGTGATAATATTTAAGGTAGCAATAATAATAATAGTCAGCATTTGTATAATATTTTAAAGTTTAAAAAATGCTTTACAAATATTATTTCAGTTTTTCACAATAAACCCACAGATAGGTGTTATTATTATCCCCCTTTTATAGAAGAGGAAACTGAGGCAGACAGAAATTAAGTGACTTGCCCAGGCTCATATAGCTAAGTATCTGAGACTATATTTGATGTCAGATCTTTCTGATTCTAGGTCCAGAACCCTATCCACTGCGCCATCTACCTGCCCAAGTGGTGATGGCAGATTCCTCATTGAGTTTTAAAGCAAAGGTGCTTGATCATTGGTCAAACAAATAGAGGGCATTCTTGTTCAAATATGTCTCTGGAGTCCCTCCAAACTTGGAGATTCTGTGATTATATGAATATCTGAGGACTCGACTGTAGTTCTTCCCTCTTTTCCTGTGAGACACTTGAGGTATGATCGCCATCAGAGCAGAGACTCCAGACATCCATTCACATCCTAAATTTTTTCTCTTCTTTATATTCTTAACAGGAGCCTGACCAAGTTAGTGGTCTCAAGGTTGTATTTTGTATTCCATCACCAGACTAGAACCAAAAGAGAGCTAAAGATTTTCTCCCCCTCTCTGCTCATCTATTTGGATTTGACTTGTCTAGTTGAAGGCTTGGATTTACAAAGAGATTTTTTAAAATGAAAAAGAATCTGCTTGTACAAAAAAAATATTTATAGCCATTCTTTTTGTGTTGGCAAAGAATTGAAAACTAAAGGATGTCTATCAATTGGGGAACAGCTGAACAAATTGTGGTATATAATGGTGATGGAATACTATTGTGTTGTAAGAAATGATGAACAGGATGATTTCAGAAAGAGCTGGAAAGACCTACGTGAACTGATGCAGAGTGAAATAAGCAGAACAAGGAAAACATTGTACACAGTAACAGCAATATTGAGGAATGATCAAATGTAATAGACTTAACTACTATCAGCAATACAATGATCCAGAACAATACAGAGGGACTTATTTAAAAGAATGCTATCCACTTCCAGAGAAAGAACTGTTGGAGTAAGAAGGCTAATGGAAGTAGTTGATTTATCTCTTGTTTATTTGGCTATATGTTTAGGCAGTTGTACCTAAACTCTTTGTGGGATTTCCAGCATTCCATCTGACAAATAAATTGATAGCAGGTGATGAACTAAGCCATCTTTAAGCAACATTTATAACTATTGTTGGAGGCTAGATTTAAATTTTACTAAAAATTTCCCTTTGAAGCTATCAGCTGAACTCTGTTTCTCATTACTCCACTAAAGAAACTCAGCACTTCATCCAAATGAGTGTTCTTAGGGCCCTCTAAATATATCACCACTGGGGCAGCTAGGTGACAGAGTGGATAGAACACTAGGCTTAGAATCAGGAATTCTCATCTATATGAGTTCAAATTTGACATGAGACACTAACTGTGTAGCCCTGGAAAAGTCACTTTACCCTATTTGCTTCAGTTTCTTCATCTGTCATCTGTTAAAAGAGCCAAAGAAAGAAATGACAAACCATTCCAGTATCTATGACAAAAAAAAATACAACACAAAAAACAAAAACAAAAACAAAAAACAACTCCCAAATAGAGTCTTTGAAGAGTTGGACGCAGCTAAAAAAAACCACCAAAAAACAAAAAAACAAAAAACAACTCAACAACAAACATATCACCATGCATTTCTGCCTTTGTCCATCTGTTTCCCATCACTTGACATGCCTTTTCTTCCTCCTCCCCAGATGTTTACATCCTTTAAATTCTCTAATTCCTAGTTCAGGTCCCCCCCTCTATTATGGAAAGTTAATATTAATTTGTATCCCTTTTTGCCCCTCCCAAAACTTTTTGATTTTAAAAGCACAAATAGTTTGATTTTTGACAGAAACTATGAAATGGCTTCTCCCTCCAGTCATAGGTGGAGGCCTCTCTTCTTTTATCTAGACCTTTTGTCTTTGGTAAGGATAGGCAGGTTGGAGACCAGTTTTTATGCTATCTGTAAACTAGGATTCTCTTAGGTAATGAAATCAATTATCTAGCCATGTGCGGCAAAGTGAATAAAAGCTGTACAGTCATTCTTAATGCTTTGTGGTTATTCCTGGCTTTTGTCCTGATTGGGGTCTGAGTCTTCCAATCGAGAGGCTTAGGAAAAGGACATCATGAAGAGCAAAAATTGATGCAGGAGACAGAAATTCAGCCCTTTTTCCTGGAACCAGGGACTCAGGAGAGCACTTGGTCTGGATTGGGACTGATCAGTCACAGAGAAGGCAGCTGGCTCATGCTTTTTCCAGTCTATTTCTCTGGCTCACTTTTTGTTATTTAATAAGTAAATAAAATTAACATTTGGTCTCCAACAAATTTTAATCCTAACACCACCATGATTCACTCTCTGATCTTCTTTGCTGACATTGACTTATTCCAAAGACACATAGCACCTAATATCAATGCCAACCATCATGTTAGTGGAAAATAAGTAGTCCCGAAATTTCTGCCTATATTTGGGTTGTATTTGGAAGGGTATTTATACAGGGGAAGCCTTGAGTATTCAAATATTTCTTAAACTGACCATTCATAGAAGCTTACAAAGAGAGCTATGTGAGGAGAGTGCAGGGGCAGAGGCTAGGTAGGATTTTTTGGAGAGAGCTGGTGGCTTGATCAATGTGGTCTGTAGCTCCTGGATATTTTCCCCTGGTTTATGTGTTTGGGGTGTAACTTGACAATGATTCCCTGGGAGAATTAGGTGAAAACCCATGTGGATTGTGTTTGTTTTCCCTACATGCGTATGGGACTGTGGCTTGCTCGAGGATCATTTGGTTTCTTTTTTCCTTCCTTCTTTGCTATCTTAAATAAATGTTAAAACTCTGCTCAAAGTCCCCTCAGTGAATGGTTCCCTCATCCTGGGAGCACTTAGCCCCAACATATATGTCTAACCTTTCTCTTTCAATAAACCTCTTTGATTTCCAAGACAGTTGTATCTCTAGAATTATTTTCCAGTTTGACACTACTATGTGCTAGGCACATGATGGTAAGTGGTGTGATCACAAAGACAAAAATAGGGGAGACAAAATGTACTTATAGAATTATATGTAGAATATATGTATGAGTACTAAATGAGAGAGGACACTGCTAGAAGAACCAGAAGAGATGTCATGGAGATTATGGTACTTGAGTTTTTAAGGAAAAAATAGATTCCAAGGAGCAGAAGTATGGAGGAGAGCATTCTAGGCCGAGGAGACAGTCAACACAAATCACTTGGTCTTGAAATTGGAGGGTCCTGTATGAGGATCAACAAATAGGATCTTAGAATATGCAGAAGGGAGTAATACATAAGTAATCCAGGAAAGGAGAGTAAAAAGAGATGCAGTTGTAAAGAATTTTGAGGAAAATCTTCTAAGCAATGTAGATTCATTTTAGGATTGTAAGAGGTATGAGGCTATAAAAAGAGTAAGTGACTGGTCCAGGGTTACACAGCCAGTGTGAAAATGAAGCTGAGTCTTCTTGACTCTGAGAAAAACTCTCTACCCACTCCATCATGGTTTTATTCCCTCAGTCACTCAGCCAGGACTTAAACAAACATCTGTTCTTACTTCAAGGCTTGTTCTTTATCCATCATACCATCAAGTTGCCTTTATTTCTGACATTCCTGAAAAACACAATCCAACCAGAACTTGTCCTGTTGATCTAGGCTAAACTCATTGTTGATGTACTTGGAACAAACTCTAGGCCTATGGGCTAGCTAACCATCCAATTTCATATATTTTGAACAACATATATTCTGTATACACTTAGTTTCTCTTGAGTATGTTATTAGGTTCAATACTTTTGATCTATTGTTGTAGAACAGTGGATTAAACACTAGACCTATAGTCAGAAAGACCTGAATTCAAAATACACTCAGTTTGCCTCAATTTCCTCATTTGTAATATAGGGATGATTAAAAAAGAATAACAGTTAATGCTGATGGTTATTCTGAGGATAAAATAAGATATTATTTTTAAATTCATTTGCAAGCCTTCCTTTAATAGAGGGCAGAAACAGGACTCTAAGCTCAGTCAGCACCTACTGCTCTGCCTATTTTCAACTACAGGAAACAATGTGCCATTCCCAGGATAAGCACATTATCATGCTGCTAACCCAATCTTTGATTGACTTCATCTACTTCAGTCTCCATTTCCCTCCTTCTGCAGGGCTGACCCTCCCAATGCCTTCCTCTATAGAAGATAGAAACTAGACTCAACTCAATCTATTTTGCATCTGCTTCTCTTCCTTATTTTACCTCCATAGAACAAAATGTTCCCTGGTGTCCTTTCCCTTTTCCTTTTCTTTTCTGCTTCCTTTCTGGTGTTATCTCTCTCCTCCCATTAGATTGTAAATTCCTTGAAGGCAGGGACTATCTTTATTTTAAATTGTATCCTTCCTGCCTGGCACTCTGGTAAGAACTAAATAAATATTTATTGGATTGGAATGAATTTGTAGTGGAGGTGATTTTTGGTTGTTTTTTTTTGTTTTGTTTTGTTTACTAATTATAGTAATTGATTTACATTAATTAAACTTCCTTAAAGGAAATCTGTGTTGATGCTTGTGTTTTTATATATTTTCCAATTTTTCACTTCAATATTTCTATTCAAATACTCAAATTAGAAATGTTTTAATTGAACATCATAACTTCTCATTTTCATCTTTCCTTCAAATTGGATATTTATTTTGATCTTGAATAAAATTATATATATATATATATACACATATATATATGTAGATAGATAGATAGATAGATAGATAGATAGATGTCTAGTTTGATGATTTCCAGATTGGATTCAATTGAATTCGAATATAATCAATTTCATTTTTATGATATTATTTGGGGCTCACCATATCTAACACCTTCCAACCAGCCTTTAGACTACTGATTCTAAATCCTCAGATATGTTTTTTAACATCCTCCCCTATACCCACCTTTTTGATTTTATTTAAATTAGATGGTATAATCAAATTCTCCTTAGGATTTCTTTCCCTTCCTCATCCTCTGCAATAGATGTTGATTACATAAGCTACATTGTGGTCTTTTTGCAAATGTTCAGTATCTGTACTGTAAGATGAGATGCTTTCAATGCAATCATGATTCTTATTTCTTTTTGACACTAGAAACTCTTCCAATTCCTTTATTTGCCTCTTCACAATAGATCTATGGGTGTAATAATAATTAGAGCTAGCTGACCAAATGTTATGATATAGGGGAGAGAAAGAGCCTATGAGGGGTGAGACTCTCTTCTAGCTCTCCCCCTCCTGCCAATTATACACTCTGAGAGACTTTGAGGGGGTGTCACCCCAAAACTGGGTGACCAGGATTGTCGTGCCACCCCAGAGGAGTTGGAGACAAGGTTTCCCTATAAGAGGAGGTATGCAGTACCCCAATCCGATTCTGAATGAGGTCAGGGTTCACACAAGCCTCCCCCTAGGTCAGTCAACTTCACAGTGGGTGGTCTGGCTCCAAGATGGAGGCAGCCAGACGAAGCTGTGATTCCCCTCCCCCTCGTTGTCTCTCAGGCACTCTGAACACTATCTGACTACTTTTTATTAATCACAATTCAGGGATTGGGGAAAGGGGTGAAGGGCAGAGGGATTTTGGGGTGCCCTCTTCTCTCTATGGGGTCCATCACTTGGGTGGGAACCTTTGGGATTCCCACTCCTAAGCATCCCCCTTGCCTCTTCTCTTTCAGTTTCTATTTCTATTTCCTATTTCTGTCCTTTTCTATAATTGCAAGACAAACTGGAAAGTAAGGTTGGGTATGGGAGAAGGAGCCTAAGAGATTGCTCCCAAAATGGAGTCCAAACACTTAGCTGCCTCAATGATTGAAGTCTTGCTGGGTGAGAAGTGATGGGATGCCTCTGACCAGGGAATCAGGGTTTCAATATCTAAAGAAAGATCCTCAGGAAGTCCTCAGGACTGGATTCGAGCTGAGATGTTCTCCTCCTCCCTTTCTCAGTCCTCTGCTGAAAGTTCCTCCTCTCCTCTTTCCTCCTCTGGAGCCTCCCAGAACCCTCTCTGGTCCCAACTGTCAGTAACTGTCACCAATGGCCTTCTTCTCACTCTTTTTGTCCCATCCTTACATGGGCCATCTTTACATTTCACTGCAACTTCCTTTTGTCTTTTTGTCTTTTTGTAAAAACAAAAAATTAACAAGAACAACAAAACAAAACAAGCCCCCAAAACTTCAAACTTTTTTTAAAATAAAAGCTTGGGGGAATATATTGCTAACTTTAATTACTCAAAGGTCCATGATTTTATCTGTGTGGAATACTTCCTTAAATGGCTATACTTGTCTAGAGTTTAACATCATGATCCAAGAAACTGGGCATCCTATAAGATCACTTCAGCCCTGGAACTCATGCTTTATAGGTTCCCTCTGGCTGTGGGGCCCCTCCCTCTGATTAAAGATGGAGGCGATTAAAGATGGAGGCGATAGAGAGTCATTCCCAGTACCTCCTTTTAAGGGGGGTATCCAGGCTAGCCATCTTTCTTCATTTTCCACCTAGATGCACTCCTCAGGAGTTCACCATCATGCTCCTGACTGATTCCTCCTACTCCTCCCTTTTCAGCATCTTTTTGTGATATTATTTGGGATCTACCATATCTAACACCTTCCAGTCAGGCTTTACATTGTAGATTCTAAATCCTCAGGTATATTTTTCAGCATCCTCCCCTATGCCTACCTTTGAATCAAAATAATTGATCATTAAAATATATTTTTATTTAAACTGGACAGATTCCTCTCACTAGATTGTAAGCATCGTAAAGGCAGGTATTGTCTTTCTTTTTCATCTTTTAAGAATTCTCATTGCTCAGCATAGTGCCCGGGACACAGTAGGCACTTAATTAATATTTATTGGTTCACTGATTTAGATCATAGGTAGCATATGGTATTCATGAGTTGCTATAGCAACAACAACAACAACAACAACAGTACCTGAAAGTCAATCTTCTGACTTTTCTGAATTTAACTAGGTTGGTCCTTGGTTGCCAAATGCATAGTTCATCACAAAGCCCTACATTGAAGCATTTCTAGCTCAGTAGAACCTGCCAAAAACTTGTGCTCTACTCCAAGAGCCTTGCAGTACCTAGAGTTTCCTCAAATACACAATGAGGCATCCATAGTAGGATCTGGCTCAAATTAGAGAAAAACAATTCAACATGAACATCATGCCCAGATTAATCATCTGGGGAAAGGGGGAAGAGATTATAGGACTAAACTTGACCTTTTACTTCTCCTAATCACTGGGATGAATGGTAAACAATCTAAGTGGATAAAGATCTATCCTGAGAGGGATATTTTCATGCAGAGTGCCTTATTTTACTTGCTGTAGGTAATAATCAGGCTTCATTTTTTTAATCTTTCCATTCTATTATTCTTTTCTATCTTCATAATGATCTCAAACCATCATTGTTGGGAGGCTTTGTAATGAACACTATCACCTGACTCATTAGTTATGAGCTTTCTATGCGACTGTTTGAGCCTATGCTTCATTTATATCATCTAGATAATTCAACTTTTTTCAAACCATCTCTTAAGCATCTAATTAATAGGTACACAAAGTTGTTTTGTTTTTTTAATGATAGTTACAAAACTCAAAGCACCTTCTTCTACTCAGAAAGAAGGAAAGGGTGCATATAAAGAGCGCTAGATTTGGGGTCAGACCCCCAAAGTTTGCTTTTGGGTTTTGATTCTTACAACCTATATAGGCAAGTTACTCAACCTTTCTGGACCTCAGTTTCTTCCTCTGTAATATGAGAAGGCTAGACTAGTTGCCCTGTAAGGCTCCTCCCAGCTCTAATCCTCTGAGCCTTTGAAATATATGGAGATTTAGGGAATGATAGAGACCAAGATGAGAACCAGAAAAAGCATACCAAGAAATTCCAGGAGGGAGCAAACATACTATGGGAGGGTATTCAATGATAACTTCAAAGAGATAACTGGCTAAAACTTAAAGGAAGGTTTTTAAACTGTTGGGGGCAGAGTCTATTCTCTTTAGAGCCACTGATGTTAAGTAAGGAGCATTTCAGTGTTCTGAAAGCAATAATGTCATTTTCCACTAATTTGCTTTCTGGACCTTGTGTGACACCTTTTTTAAGTGGTAGGCGAGTCCTCTCATTAAATTGATTTCCAGTAGAATTCCTACTCTTTGCTATTTTACATGTTAAATACCTCTGTGTGAAAACAATATGGAACACATACTGATTGCTCCTGATGCTTCCTCAAAGTCAGCTGTGTTTTCAGTGTACTGAGTTCTTGATTATTTTGGGGCGCTCACTATCATCCATGTCTCCATCAGTCAGGTAGGTAAGTCACTGGCTAAGATGGCAGGAAGGAAACATCTGCCACCAATATCACCAAGGAGGCCATGAGCCTCTCTGCCACTCTGAAGCTGTTTATAGCCAACATATGAAAGCAATCAGATCCCCAGTCTGAGTCTGCATTACTCATTAGCCCTTATCTTTGTTGTTGTTGCTGCTGCTCAGTCATTTGAATCATGTCCAGCTCTTCATGACTCCATTTGAGATTTTCTTGGCAAAGATCCTGGAGTGGCCACTCCGTTGGTCATTTCATTCTCTAGTTCATTTTGCAGATGATGAAACTGAGGCAGAATTTAGTGATTTGCCCAGGTTTACACAACTAATTAGTGTCTGAGGTCAGATTTGAACTCAGGAAAATGAGTCTTTCTGACTCTCTGGGTACTCTACTGCGCCATCTAGCTGCCCTGTTTGTAAAGCTTAATTTGTGGGAAGAAGAAACAACAGAGTAGAGAAGTGCAGCACTGGGAAATCTGATTATCTTGGTGCATTTCCTTCCTGTGTCCCTGGGGAAAATGTTGTGCCTGGAGCTATACTATGAGCTGCCTGAGGTCTTAGGTATTTTTTAAAAAGTTAAAGAGTGATGACTCTGTTTCTTAAAACAAGTAACAGTTACATCTTTGATAAGACCTTTTGTATTCTCTTAGTTGAACTTGTATCAATGATCAATTAGTAGTCATGGCTACCTTAAACTGCTCAGAATATATATAGTTTTTCCCTAACTCCATAGAGAATTAAATGATCCATTTTCCCCAACCTCTTCCAATTATTTTAACCTTGGATAATTTGTCACTCTTATTATATTTTTATATGATTTACCCATTTCCCCCTTATCCTACCTATTCAAAAGTGCTCCAACTTGTCAATTAAATGAAGAGTCCCCCACTGGTCTCTCTAGAGTTTTATTCTATTCCTTTAGTAATCTACATTTTAATTTTGCTTATTTATCTCACCAAGGCAGACTATAAAGCTTCTGAGCACCACTAATTCCAAATATCATTATAATTACCAGTTTACAACCTGTCACCATCCCTGAGCAATAATTTTGTCTTTGCCCATGTCGTAGGTTGCATAAACAATGATAATGCATCACCTACTGGTCACCCTTCTGTCAATAGGGCTTTCTAAGCTTAACCAGGATGGACTTATGATAATAGACATGTAGACTCTTGTTGCCTTAGAGCCATGTTGGCAAAGACGTGGCATGCATGTTCTGGCATGTTGGAGGGAGCTACATCGTTCCCCTTCTCCACAGCACCTGAGGACATTTTTCACATGTCCCACTACTCCACTTAGCAGCCCAGTGAGAGGACTTCCTCCCTCTGCTGTTTGAGGTAATGGGGAGGGCTCACAGGCAGCTTTTAGGTGCAGTTTGGGCACATGGTCTCTAAAGATTTTTAGAGATTTTTAAAGCCTTCCCGTCTAGATAGACTCCTGGTCTATTAGAGCTAGAAGGGACGATAGAGATCATTTAGTCCTATTCTCACATTTTAGAAAAAGAACCTCAACTCTATAGAAATTTAGTGACTTGCTCAGCATCTTTTCTTTTTTTAAACCCTAACCTTCCATCTTAGAATCAAAACTATGTATTGGTTCCAAGGCAGAAGAATGGTAAGAGCTAGGCAATTGGGGTTAAGCAATTTGCTCAGGGTCACACAACTAGGAAGTAGCTGAGGCTATTTGAACCCAGGTTCTCCCATCTCTAGGCCCGGCGCTATCCATTAAGCCACCTAGCTACTCCTACTTGCTCAATGTCTTGCAACTAGTAAATGGAAGAGCTTTTACTTTAATCCAGGCTTTCCTAACTCCTGAATGTAAGCATAGAAATCACGTGAAGTAGTAAGCAAACTGGAAACCAGAACTGACTTACTGGAAGCCATGAAAAGCAGATAGACCAAACTGAAAAGGAAAATCAAAAGATCATAGCTGAAAATCAGTCTTTAAAGACTAGAACTGGGCAAGTAGAAGCTAATGACCTCACAAGACAGTAAGAATTAATAAAGCAGAATAGCACAACTCTAACATTCAGGAAATTGTAATGCTGGGTAAAATTTGTGCCTGGCATTAGGCTACCTGAAATCCCTTGGTTTTTAAAATTAATTAATTTATTTGTTACATTAAAATCTTCAAGTATTTCCTACTCTTCCTTCCCTCCCCCATTAGAGAAAGCATCATTTAACAAAAAAGTATATAGTTGTAAAACTGTATCTTGTTTGATTGTCATTTCTTTCTCTGGAGGTGGGCATACACAAGTCATTCTTCAAACAATATTTCTGTAGCTATATATGATACTCTCTTGGTTCTTCTTGTTTCATTCCTCATAATTTCATGTAGATCTTTCCATGTTTTTCTAAAATTAACCTACTTGTCATTTTTTACAGCTCTAAAGTAGTATTCCACCACAATCATATGCCACCACTTGGCTTTTTTGAGGAGATGGGAGAAAAAGGAATGGAATAAGTATTTTTATAGTGAGACATCATGCTAAGGCTTTTAAAAATTTCTTCCTATGATCCTCATAACAATTCTGTGAGGTAAAAGCTATTATTATTCCCATTTTACAGTTGAGGAAACTGAGGCAAATAGGAATTAAATGACTTGCCCGAGGATCACACAGCTTATAAGTTTCTGAGGCTAGATTTGAACTCAGGTCTTCTTGATTCCATGCCTAGAACTGGCTCTCTATCTTTCTGCCCTCATGGCTTCAAGGATTTCTCAGCTTTCACTGACAACGAAGGATTTACATTCTGCCTGCTTGGTATGAATTAATTCCTAATTAATGGTTAAGTGCACATCTTTTCTGAGTATTTCACCAGAGAGGCACTCATGACCGTATCTATAGCTGATAGGTAGATGGTGGGAACACATGCCAGGGTGTTGGTAATAGGTACTAAATACTAATGCTGACCTCCAAGTCATTCTCCAATTTATCAGTGCCTTACCTAAAATGTGTATTGAACAGTAATTCCCATGGACATCTCCTTTATTAATTAGGAACCCTATTTTCTTGGGGATGGCTACTGACTATGCTGGAAGGCACTAAAGCCAGAAACATCTTCCATCAATATCCTACATCAATATTTATAGTTTACAGTGAGGGTTCAGAGGGTGCCGGTCCTATCCAAATTAATGCATTTCATCAGAACCAGAAGGAAATTGTGTTGGTTCTTGGGTACTTTGATAATAGATTTATGACTCACTCATGAAAATGACCTTAAACCTTGGTTCAAGGGAGGAAGACGAGAGCTGTCTTTCAATATTAAGTGTCAAAGTGCCCTCTTGTGGAAAAATGGGGAAACACCATTAGCAAAGAATAGTCAAGAGAAATGATTCCCATAATGTTGATGAAGCCATTTGAATCCTACTTATAGCTTGCTTGCTCCCCCTGTGCCCGCTGGACTGCCCCAGTGTTGCTGCAATGGTGGGCCTCTCTGTTCGTTTGTAGGAGTTTACTTTCTTTATTTTCATTTTATTGTTTTACCAATTATATGTAATAACAAATGTCCACATGTTTTCCAAAGTTATATGATCCAAAATGTTTCTCCGCCTCCTTCCCTTCCTCCCCCCAAAGCTTGCAGGCAATTCGATCTGGGTTATACAGGTTTTATCATGCAAAATATATTTCCATGTTGTTCATTTTTGTAAGCAAATAATTATACAAAACCAAAACCCCCAAACAAAACTCCAAATAAAATGAAAAATTATATGCTTTCACCTACATTTTGGCTTGTAGGAGTTTACCTGAAAAAAAGCTGCCTGAATACTAAAAAGCAGAGATCAAAATATATGAACCCTGTTTAGTAAAGTGAAATATTCTGTGCCCATTACATGATAAGTCCGGCTGGCCATTTTTTTCCTGTAGGTTCAAGATAAATCATATTTTGGAATCTACTCTTCAGCTAGGAGAGCTCCACGCTATTGGAAAAACAAAAGGCCGATTTGTTGTTGTTTGATGTGTTAGTCTGGACCGAGCCTTTGTTCTCCCTTAATATGTTCTTTCCTTTGATGGCCAACAGCCGACTGTTCTCACTGTCCAATGACCAAAGACTTCGCTTTGCAAAGAATCCTTTAAGGGAACAGGAGGTTAGTTTTTGGGAATTGGGAGTTTCTGATCAAAGTAAACAGATTGTATCAGTCACAGCCAAAATCAGGAAACTGGCATACAACATCTCCAGGTATTTAGGGACTTGCTCTTCTTTAAAAAAAAAAAAAAGGCTTTATTCTTTATGTTTATTTTATTTTAATAACAAATTTCCACATAAGTTTTCCAAAGTTATATGATTCATGCTATCTCCCTCTCCTCTTCTCTCCTCCCTCCCAGAGTTAACAAGGAATTCAATCTGCGTTATACACATTTTATCACGCAAAACTCATTTCCTTATTATTCATTTTTGTAAGTGAATAAATCTAATAAAACCAAAATTCCAAATCATATACCCAAATAAACAAGTGATAAATCATATGTTTTCATCTGCATTTCTCCTCCAACAATCCTTTCTCTGGAGGTAGATAGCATTCTTTTTCATAAACCCCTCAGAACCCCTCTTTTAAGAACATGAGCCCTCCACACTGAACCAATGTTAACCAGGGTTAGTGTAAGGCAGTAGAAACAACATTGCCTGGCAGGCAGAAGGCCTGGGTTCTAGCTAACTATCTCTGTGAACTTAATTTCCTCACCTATAAAATGGACTAGAAAATTCCTCCCAGCTCTAACATTTTATGTATAGTTCAAAGGGAAGAGTACTAATTTGGGCTGTAGTAGGACTCGAGTTCAAATCCAAACTCTGCTACTTATACCTTATATCACCCTGGGCAAATAAATTGAAAAAAACAAAACTCTCTTTCCCTCAGTTTTCTTTTCTAGAAAAAAAAGGAAATTGGATAGGTTAATTGATTCCTAAAGTTCCTTCCAAACTGACATTTCTGATCCCACAAATGCTGTTATAAAAGGTCAGAAGTGCTGGTTCTTCATTTTGGTTCATGGTGTGACTGGGTTCTTGGAAGATCATGTATTGTCTGAATAAAGTTTTAGTAAAATCAAACCATATCCTCTGTTTACATAATCCTTATGGTCACATTCTTCCACAACTTCCAATGCGTTTTGATGTCATGGGACCAACAAGTAAGAGGAGAAGGACTTGCCTTCCTCTTTTTACTTTCTTCCTCTGCTTTCTGCCTCTGAGAATCAGTGCTAGGGGTGTTTGTTTCTGCACTGTTATTTGTTCTCAGTTCCAAGTGCTAGAGTTTATCCTCACAGGAACCAGAGTTTGAGGCATGGTGGCTTTGGGGCTAAGATTACTAAGATTACAGGTGCTGTATGGTGGTGGAACAGTCAGCCAGGTCCATGGAAGCCTTGAGATGCCCAGGTGCCAAGGACTCAAGGTCAGAGTTGGTTTTGGACCGAGACTGGTATTGTGTTCTATGGGAACCAATTATGAGCTTAATCCCCTTCCCTCCACAGAGACTGAAGCAGTGCAAGGGGAAAGAGGGATTATGCCTCCCATGTGTGGGAGGGCAGTATGTAGATTTGTGATTAGGTCTTCTGATGTAAATGATTCCTTTGTAAAAGTTCCATTTTATTTATGTGTGTGTGTGTGTGTGTATACATGTAGATAACCAATAACCATTCCCCAAAAGATAAATGGTCAAAGGATATGACCCTTAAAAGAACTGCAGAGTATTCACAACCACATGAAAGAATGCTCCAAGACACTAATAAGAAGAGGAATATAAATCAAAACAACCTTAGGTTTCATCTCTCAATCTACAAATTGACAAAAATGACCAAAAAAAATAGCAACAGTTAATGTTAGAGGGATAGTGGAAAGATAGGCACACTGATACATGGTAGAGCTCTAAAATGATACAACCATTTCAGAAAGCAACTTGGAATTATTCAAATAAAGCAACAAAATTGTTCAAACCCTTTGAACTAGAACCTCTGATGCTGAATTTATACCCAGGAAACCATCAATTTTGCATAGTATTTATATACTCCAAAATATTTATAAGCAGCACTTTTGTGATAGCTAAAATTGGAAACAAAGTAGATATCCATAAATTGGAGAAGATGAAACAATTTGTGGTATGTGAATGTAATGGTAGATTAATGGATTGTAAGAAATGATGTGTGATGAATACAGAGAAGAATGAATAAAATGCATATGAGCTGGTGTGGAATAAAGTAAGCAGCACCAAGAAAATAATATATATACACCAACTACAATGAGTTAAATGGAAAGAAAAACTACACATCAAAAAATCAAAAGTAAATGTAGGTAGGTTGCTCAGCAATTAGAGAGCCAGACCTGGAGACAGGAGATCCTGGGTTCCAATCTGGCCTCAGACACTTCCTAGCTGTGTGACCTTGGACAAGTCATTGTCTCACCCTCATTGCTCTTCTGACTTAGTATTGATTCTAAGATAGAAGGTAAGAATTTTTTTAAGCAATGTAGCAAATGTAGCAAAATTATAAAGATCAAACAGGATTCCAATGAAGAGATATGAAAGGCATCACCAACCTACTCCTTAGCAGAGGTGAGATTTCTACAGGTGTTACACATTGCATATGTTTTCAGACTTTGGGGCATTTGATTTGGCATCAAAAGAAGAGTTCAAAGCAGAGCTCTAACACCACTAACTCTATAACCTTGAGTAAATAGCTGAAATTCTCTAAATTTCATTTTCTCCTTCTCTGAAATGGAGATAATAATGCTTTATGGAGATATTTTGAGGAATTTTCTAAGTTTGTTGCAACAAGGTGACACAGTAGAAAGTCTCTACCTTTCATCGGAGTCAGGAAGACCTTAGTTCAAATATGGCTTTAGATATATAATAGCCCAAGTCCCTTAACCACACTCTCTATCTCAATTTCCTCATCTATCAAATGGATATGACATCTATCTCCCAGAACTGTTATGAGGATAAAATGTGATAATATTTGTAAAGCATTTTGCAAACCATTACGCCCTGTATATTCTCTAGATGTTAAATTATTGAGAAAGCATTTTGTAATCCTTGAAGAATTATAAAAATTCAAGTTATTATTTTTGAACTTCTTAATTAGTAGGAACCTTACAGGTTGTCTATTATAATCTCTTCCTGAAACATGAACCCTCTCAAGAATATTCCTAATAAATTGCCATCTAAGTTCTGCTTAAATACTTCCTATGATGGGCAACTCACTATATAATGAAATATCTCATTATGCTTATGGACAACTTTAATTGTTAGGAAATTCTTCCTTTATAACCAAAGGAAGCCAGAATTTACTTTCCCATAATATTTCACTCACTAATCATAGTTCTGCCATCTCAACAGAATAGTTCTATTTCCTCTTAGATATAATAGCCCTTCATATATTTAAAGGCATCTCCTATTTCCCCTGTCTTCTTTTCTCTGCAATTTGTTGTTGTTCAGTCATTTCAGTCATGTCAGACAATTTGTAACCTCATTTGGGGTTTTCTTTGCAAAGATATTGGAGTAGCTTGCTATTTCCTTCTGCAGCTTATTTTATAAATGAGGAAACTGAGGCAAATGGGGTTAGGTGATTTGCTCAGGGCCACACAGCTAGTAAGTGTCTGAGGCCAGATTTGAACTCATGTATTCCTAACTCCAGGCTTAGCACTCAATCCTTCTTCAAAATAAACCTGCTCAATTCTGATCAGTACATGAACCACCAAATGAATCCCTTTTTAAAGTGAAGAATCCCAGAGTAAAGAAAATAGTCACATGGATGAAGGAAAATATCCCATCTATAGCTAAAATTCTATGATTCTGATTATAATTTATTCCTCAGTTTTTATGTATCGAACTTTCTTAAAATGGCAATATTTCTACCAAATTCCATTTTTTTAGATATTTTTTGAGGTAATAGCATTTTTTACTTGTGGTTGGTCTACTATATGCTTGTCAAGTTAGAGACAGTTTCTACATCATAGTACAAGAACTTTACCATGAATGTGACAAGTAATAAAAGAAAATTCTGAATCAGATTATTAGTTAACATCTTTTTGAGTTCTTGGAATGTGAAACACTTACTGAAATACTTCTGAGATCTGTCATATGTGAATGCAGAGATGAATGCTCAGATCATAATTCCCTCACTCTATTAAGTCATAGTTCACGTTCAGTCCATTTTTCAGTGATGTCCAGCTATTTATGACTTCATTTGTGTTTTCTTGACAGATACTGGAGTGGCTTGTCATTTCCTTCTTCAGCTCATTTGACAGTTAAGGAAACTGAGTCAGAGTTAAGTGACTTGCACAGGGCCACACAGTTAATAAACATCTGAGGCCACAATGAATACATTTGATCATCCCACAATGTTTTAGTTACTGTGTACAATGTTCTCCTCATTCTCCTCATTTCACTCCGTATCAGTTCATGGAAGTCTTTCCTGTTCATATATAAATCAAGCAGTTCATCATTCCTTATAGCACAATAGTATTTCATTACCATCATATACCACAGTTTGTTCAGCCATTCCCCAATTGAGGGACAACCCTTCATTTTCCAATTTTTGCCACAAAAAGTGCAGCTATAAAATATTTTTGTACAAACATGTTTTTTTTCTCTTTGAGGTATATAGCCAGTAGTGGTATAGCTGAATCAAGGGTATGCAATGGGCATAATTCCAAATTGCCTTCCATAATGGGTGGATCAGTTCACAACTCCACCAGCAATGCTTTAATGTCCCGATTTTGCCACATCTCCTCCAACATTTATTATTTGCCTTTACTGTCATATTAGCCAATCTGCTAGGTGTGAGGTGATACCTCAAAGTTTGCATTTCTCTAATCAGAAGGAATTTGGAACACTTTTTCATGTGCTTATTGGTAGTTTTGATTCCTTCCTGTGAAAACTGCCTATTCATGTCCCTTGACCATTTGTCAATTGGGGAATGACTAGATTTCCTGTAAATTGACTTAGTTCCTTATGTATTTGGGAAACTGAACCTTTGCCAGAGAATTTTGTTGCAAATTTTTCACCCAGTTTGTTGCTTCCCTTCTAATTTTGTACGAAATCTTTTTAATTTAATGTAATCAAAATTGTTAGTTTTAAATCTTATAATGTTCTCTATCTCTTGCTTGGTTTTATATTCCTTCCTTTCCATAGATCTAGCAATGAATTTCTTTACCTCTTCATTCTTGGAAATAGAGGTTGGTGCAAATACTTATGAAGAGAAGGCAGCAGAAGATAGCAGAGAGCTGGCCTTTGTGTAGGGAAGACCGATATTTCTCTGACACATACTGATTAGATAACCATAAACAATTCTCAGTGTCCCAGGCAACTATTTTATTATTGTTTGCCATATCCAACTCTTCATGATCCCCTTTGGGGTTTTCTTGGCAGAGATACTAGAGTGGTTTGACATTTCCTTTTCCAGCTCACTTTACAGATGAGGAAACTAAGGCAAATCAGGTTAAGCGACTTGCCTGGTTAAAAAAAAAGTGACACAACTAGTAAATGTCTGAAGCTGGAATTGAACTCAGTTCTTCATGACTCCAGGCTCAAGACTCAATGCTGTGTGCCTACTAGTTACCTCTCCCCATAGCAAGGTAAGCTTATGAGTTGCTAAGCAGTCATTGATCTAAAGTGATAGAGGACTTCTCTCAAATGCAGTTCCCTAGAACAAGAAAAACAGAATTATGGGCCAAAAATAAACAAAATATTGAGTCCTGATGACCAAATCTCTTGAAGGGTCATTTCATGAAATTGATTCTTTTTTTCTTTTCATTCTTCTGAGGAGACTCTTTAAACCATCTTTCATTTAACTGGAACTTCTGGTTTCAGTTTAATTTATAGTGAGAAGGTCAAGATTCAGCTGGTTTGCCGCTCCCCCCCCACCCCATAGCATAGCATGCCCATCTGTTTGGTGTTCTGTGGACAAGGATCTTGAGTTTAAATTACCAATCAATTCCTGTTTATAGACAATTTAAAAACTGTGGTTCTGGGGGCAGCCAGGTAGCTCAGTGGATTGAGAACCAGGCCTAGAGACTGGAGGTCCTAGGTTCAAATCTGACCTCAGACATTTCCTAGCTGTGTGACCCTGGGCAAGTCACTTGACCCCCAATGCCTAGCCCTTACCGCTATTCTGCCTTGGAGCCAATACATAGTATTGACTCCAAGATGGAAGGTGAGGGTTTTAAAAACAACAACAACAAAACAGTGTGGTTCTAAGAACCCTCTTCCTCCTTTCCACCCTACCTAGTCATTGCAAAAACAGAAGGGGCTCCACCAAGGACTAAAGGCCTTTTGGTAATTGGCTTCATATGGCCAAACAATTTGTCTCCAAGTAGTCAGCCAGCTGGTGATAGTCTTCCTTCCAAGGCTCAGAAAGAAGAAATAATCTGTTCCGGGGACAATGCTCAAAGCCTTTCTAATATAGAGTAGCCTTCTAGAGTTTGCATTCTGTTGGCATATAACCCTTCAGCGACCCAGAGTTACCTCCATATCACAGTTGAGTAGGTCTTTAGTAGAGGAAGGCATTAGCTAGGAAAAAAGATGCTTAGTATGATTTGAGGTTTGATTTAGAAAAATAAGGCACAAGTGAGGTAAAGGAGAGGTGGATGGCAACAGGAAAGAGGGTAAACATCCATCACTGCCATCATTGCAGTGTCTAACAGTTCAGCAAAGTATTTATGAATGAAATGAATCTTTAAGGATCTTAAGGATGCCTAGGAGGTAGGATAAAACTTCTTGGATGAATTCTTGTAGGGTGATATTTCCATTCACATAGGGTATGGAAGAGGGAGATGTTGTTGAGTGATGCAAGTTGCTTAACCTTATTTGCCTCAGTTTCCTTATTTATAAAGATGAGCTGGAAAAGGAAATGATTATCCACATCTAGAAGTGTTATATGGGCTTGGAGGGTTAAATTTATTGTGACAAATCATGAAAAGCCTAGAGAGCCGATCCAGAAAACAGAGGTAACCAAATTGACCTTTCCATCAGCATTATGTTTCCCAACTACCTGCACTTCCCATATTCAATCCTTAGTTCACTTTATGAAAACCTTTTAACAGGTATTGCCTCCTGGACATCAGCTGTGATGCAGTCTAGAATGTTAGACTCTAAGAAATGACCTTTAAAAACAGATATTTGTGAAAATTGCGAGGCCTGTTCAGGCATCTATAATTAGAAATTACTCCTTTGAGTATAAGAGAGCATCAAGTCTTTCTCCTTATTCTGATAATCCATGGAGCGGGTGATGTGCTAACTATTCCCTAGGTATATGTTACAGAGCGAATTATGAGCAGAGTTTGAGCATATGAAAACAGAGAAAGTGATTAGGGAGTTAGTTAATCCATGTGTATACATGTAAAGGAACTCAAGTCAGTGCATCACCAGTGGGGTGTGAGCAGATCCAATTTCTAGACCCAGGAGAACCTTTGCAGCACCAACTGGGGCATTTAGCAAGAAATGTACCCTCAAGTTAGCTTTGTAATGCATGATGTGAAAATCATATAGTAATTGTGATGAATTTTGTTGGGTGGAAGGAAACACTCATCCCTAAAGTGAATTAGAATCCTAGAGCCGGAGAGTACCATAGTAGCCATCTGGTCCAACCTGTAGGATTTGGGGTCCCAGGCTCTTTGTACTCCACCAAAGAGTAGGAAGCTCCCTCCCACATGGAATAAAAGAAGAAATGTAGCAATGAGACTATAACATCCTCACTGGGAGCAAATGTTACTGCTTACTTTGAGAGAAAGGGTGGGAAATAGAGTGGACTACCTGGAATGGAAGGAAGGAACTGGAGCCCTTGGCAAGTAGAGAATGAAGTAAGATAAAGATTTCGTGATGGGACTGTGGGAGCAGAAAAGGTACAATCTGAAGCTACAGTCTAAACCTCTTCTTCCCTAACCCAAAACCAGTTTCTGAGCTCCCAATCCCCTTACTTATTTTGCTGAAGTGCATATGTGAAATCTTGGAACTCTAAATTTTCAGGGATTCTATATTTTCTCACCCGAGGCAAATCCCGGGGAGTCTCAGGCTAGTTATTGCTCTCAGTGAGAATCAGTGATTTTGTAGGTGAATGAGGTTGCTTTATAGGTACAGATGATGGGACATTTTGAGGGGGCATTTGGAATTAATCGCAGGAAGGCTTGGATCCGTAGATAGAGTTGGTCCTGGACCTAGGTGGAAGCTGGTCTGGTTCCACTGGGGTTTTGAGCCCTGAGATTGGATTCACACTGGGAATCAGTGCCAAAACTACACAGCAACATCAGTATTCCAGGGCCTGTGATGACCAGGCCTGGATAGATGTAGATACCTAGCTTAGTTCGGTGTTCCTGGTTGTTCTTATATGAGAAAAGAGAAAGCCTATGGTGAATTTAGAGGGATTCAGAGCTCAGTGATGAACTCATTTAACATGGCTCCACCACTGTTCTAGAATAAACTTCAACAAACTAAGGCCTGTGGATTAAATCCAGTCTGTTTTTTTGTATCCACAAGCTAAGAATGGTTTTCACATTTTTAAATATGACTAAATTTTATCTTAAAAAATAAAAAATTCTTAGTTTATAAGCTGTATAAAAATAAGATTTGGCACATGGGCTATAGTTTGCTGGCATCTATTCTAGAATTTTTAACTTAGGAAGCCACAAATTAACATTATCTATGTTATATAGTATTTTTGTCAGTTACACAATCCCCTGTTTTATTTTAATCTGGTTCCAGAAGTACTCTCACTTGAGGCCTGGGATTCTAGTTGGATACTTCTATCTAGATGATCACTTTCTCTTCGGTGGATCCATAATTTCTAGAGAGTATTTGAAATATCAGAGAAGGTGGTATAAATATAGATAGGCATGTAAGTAAATAAATATGCATATAGAGGTATCCCTTCCACATTACAAGGTTAGGGGCATATTTCCCTCACCCTTGTAATCTGGAAAATCTGCATAAAACTTTTGGTTCTCCCTTCCTACCAGAGAAGTTTGAATTTTTTTCTTTTTCTTTTATGGGGAGGTTAACAGTAGCTTATTGTAAAATTTGGGTTTAGTATTTGGTCATAGGCCTATGTAAGTCAGTCTTAACATTTCTAGCCTTTCTGTGTCATCTGCTGACTTTGAGGGTTTTTTTGCAAATTTGAGCTTTTAACTTATTTAACTTTAAAAAAGAAATTATGTGTAGCTGTTGTATAAAATATGTTGATATTATAAACTATCATAAAATTTTTTATGTATTTTTGAGTTTCTAAACTTTCTGTGTTACCTGTTAGCCTTCTCGTGTTGTCTACAATTTCTGCAAAACTCAAAAAATTCTCATCTAGTTTCTTATGCCAACTCACAATGTATTAAAACCAGGATGAGGAAAGTCACGCTGTGGAAGGGAGAAATATATATTTTTTAATCTTTATAAGTAACTTAGAAAGATTTGACCTACCTGATGTCAACCCAGAATTTACTAGAAAAAGAGAGGATTTCAGTGCAAAGAAAAACTTCATAGCTGCCTATGAGAAAGACTTCTTTAGGTTTAAAATTCCTATATTTGGTTCAGATGTATCTGATAATGATACATTTGACTTTTGATAGTTCAAGGTTGATTCTCTATCTACTTTATAGATTATTTAGGTGCTTCTTTTTCCTGCTGATTGCCTTTGAGTCAAAGTATTCTGGGTTTGCAGTGGGAGGAGGTGATAATGGAGAAGAGACTGAGGTTAGTAGCTAAAATTAGGCTTTTGTAATATATGTGAATTTTGATTATGGGTGGCATCTTTGTTCCCTTTTACCATAAATGAATGGGAATTGTCTGCATTTTCAGGATCTCCAAAGGAAAGTTCTCTCCTGTCAGCCTTAATACATGGTGCTTTTATTTAATCAACTTAACCAATTTCAGGAACAGGCAAGGTTTTCATTCTTTGGGTCAAGGATCAAATATTGGATTCTTTGTCGAGAAATATCTGTCTTCTGAATGTTTGCTCTTAAACTAGGGAAATATTACTTAGTTCCCTCTCCAGGGAGATACTGGATTAAGCTCTATGAGATTTTCCATCCAAACACATACAATACCATTTAAATCCCTGGGAACAAGGGATCTATTGCAGTTGTAATTCCCAATGACCTCATCATAATACCCTCTCTACTCTATTAAGGTCCATAAAACTTTTGGAATATGTATCTATTAAACTTGCTCATGATATTCTAATGATCTTTTAGTAAAAGAACATGTTTTGTCTTTTACCAACCAAATCAGATGAGCATGAATTAAAAGCAAAGATATTTAATTTATACAGAATAATGAAGAATTGTATCGGGTGTTAACTAAAACTGGCACCCATTCAAAAGGATTACCACTCCTACTGGGGTCTCTTGGGAAGCTCTAGTCTTATTTCTCAATTAACCATTGTTTCCCTGATACCACCTAACTAACTCTAACCTCTTTTTTCTGTGTGTCTGGAGGAGGGGAACCTATCACTCATTGTCCGAAAGTTGCTGGGAAAATTTGATATAGCTCTTAGATAACACTGTGTTGGGCTTCCCAGCATTAAAAAAAAAAAAAAAAAAAAAAGGATTTCTAAAGTCTCATTAAGTTAAGTAACTCTCTCCCAATTTAGCAAAGTTTAGACAGAATGTGAGCAGAAGACAAATAACCTTTTCTTTCCCTTTCTCCCCTACTTATTTGCTCTAATTCCATATTTCATCCTTCACAAGAGTTTTTCCACAGCCTTTAAAAAATTCTCTGCAACCTCTGATCCTCATCATCTAATCTTACACACATCCTTCTAGGGGATATAGTTCTTTTCTTTCTTTTTTTAAACTCTTAGTTTCTGCCTTAGTTACAATTATAAAACAGAAGGACTAGGACTAGGCAAAAGGGATTAAGTGACTTGCCTTAGGCCATGAAGCTAGTTTATCAGGCCAAATTTGAACCCAGATCCTCCTAACTCCAGGCTTGATGTTCTATCCACTGTGCCATTTAGCTGGCCCTGTGGAATATCATTCTAAAGAGAACATAGGGTATATTAAAAACATCTTACACAACATTGGAAAAACTCAAAAAAGAAACATTTAAGCAAGGCAGGGAAATAAACTAAATCCTAATGAAGATGCTCATTTATCCTACTAAATCATGACTTGTACTATAGGTTTTACATCCCAAATCATTTAGAATGTCCAGATTCAATCCTTGTTCAGTCATTTTTTTCAGTCATGTCTGACTCTTTGTGACCCTTTTTGGGGTTTTCTTGGCAAAAATACTAGAATCATTTACCATTTTCTTTTCCAGCTCATTTTGCAGATGAGGAAACTGAGGGAAACAGAGTTACAGAGTCAAGAATGCCCCAAAATCACTCCTAAATATGGCCATTATAATATTTTTTGTAATATATTCTCCTAATCATAAAAATCAAAGAATCTCAATAGTATCGTGAGAAGGCTCCCAGGCCAACTCACACCTGAAAAAACAGTGGTCCTAATAAATGGTCATCCAGTCTCCATTATATACATAGATTTCAATTATTTATATAAGTGTAAAGAAGTGTTTACATTATTTTTCTCTTAGGTGGTGTAAAGACAACCTGATGAGATTATAAGGCATTTTCCTTTCTGAAGTTTACAATATAGTCCATTCATACTTCATAAGGATATTAGTAGATTTTGGATTCTTTTGCATATGAAAGGATCAGAAAATGGGGCTAAGCACTTGGCAGCAACCCTCAATAGATTTGTCCTAAGATGAAGATTACTTCTCTTGGTCCAGTCAGTGGGCCAAGATTTAAGATTTTAAGATTTTAAAAACCAGAGATGAACCTTACTCAAAAAGACCCATTGTTTCTGGTATTGTCCTCAGTGTCTGGACAGAACAAGTCTAATCCTTCTGCCAAATGGCAGCCCTTCAAATGCATAAAGAAAGCCACCATTTTTCCAATAAAACCTTCTTCTTTCTGAGCTAAACACACCCTAGTTTATTCAACTGATTATTATATGGTATGATCTCCAGCCATGCCAAAATCATCACTTTTTAGAACTCACTCTGGTTTATTGGATCATTCCCTGTTCAAAAATTTTCAGACTTCAAGTTTTTCCCCACTTTGTACTGAAGATAAATTCAGCCTCCTTAGTTTGACATTCAAGGTCCTTCAGAATCTGGCTCCAGAAGATTTTGCTAGTTTTATCACAGTACTCTCATGTATTCTGTATTCCATTCAAATTGAACTACATAGCATTTCCCATCCTTTCCTGTGACTCTGTATATTGCTCAGGGCATTTCTCAATGCTAAGAATGTACCTTGACTTCTACCCCCAGACTTCACTTGTTGAAATTTTATTTTCTCCTTTAAAGCCTAGCTCAAATTCTGCATCCTTCAGGAAATCTTTTCACATTTCTCTATTCAAAAGCAATCTCTCCCTTCTCAGTGCACTTGGTTGTTTTTGAAGGGGGGCAGTTTGCATTGCTTTTATTGTTTTCTACCTGTAGTATTTATAACACACATAGGTTATATGTGTGTGTGTGTGTGTGTGTGCATATATATATATATATATATATGTATATATATATATATATATTATCTCCCTTACTCAATAAAAAGTTTTCTGAGGGAAATGTTTTTTTTCCAGTTTTTATCTTACCTCAGTGCCTACCACAATTCTTTGCACATAGTAGATCCTCCATATATTAAATCTGTATTTCGTTCCTTCCTGGGATTTGACCTGACATAAAGACTATCTTCTCACTATACTGTGCCCAAATATATTAAGCGTATAGTTTCCAAATTAAGCAATAGCTTCATGTCAGCAAAGGAATGAATTTGATTGCCAAAATGATTCCCCATTTAGTTCAACCCTAGTGTAAGATGGTGGCTCTGATTCCTTTCTCTCAGGACCTGTTACATCTTCTCTTCAAAATTCTCAGGTAGACTAGGAAGGTGGTTTGGGAGTGTTTCTTTCCTCTATTGTCACTGGCTCAAGCCCCACTGGCTATGTTCTCTCAATTTTTAGGTTCTGGTAACTAGCACTTTAGGTCTATTTAACCACTTAAACCTGAGTAGCTACTAAAAAGGAATATTTGCTTCACAGATATAAGAAGAAGAAATAAAGAAACATTTCTCCCAACACCTTGGGGATATAATCTCTAACCATCTCAGTCTTTAGTAGTGGGAAATAGGGTGATTAAGTTAATCAGTTAGCTTACTTCCTACATATAATTGGTTTTACCTAGTTCATGTCCAATGATGGCATCATGAGCAGGTTTTGCTGTGAGTTAAGTAGAATGAGCAAATTCATTTGAAAAAGTTTATTTAATAATTAATTTAGAATATTTTCCCATGGTTACATGATTCATATTCTTCCCTCCCCTCCTCCTAACCCCCTCCCATAGCCAATCAAGTCTTTTAGAAGGCACAAATTCAGAGAAATTTTTGGGTTGGGACATCTTTCCATTTAAACCAAATATTCTTCCCTTTTGGTCAGTTTCCATTCAGGTTAGTACTAAAATCAAGTATACCTAAGTCCTTCAAGTCTATAGAGCTCAAAATAAGAGAGAGAGGCTTGACTTCTGGTTTTATACTAGTTTAGAATGGGGTATGGAGAAATGAACACCAGCTAGTACTCTTTAATGAAGAAATGTATCCTAGAGCTTGGGCCATGGATCAAGGTTACCTAGAGCTCTTTTCTTCTGAGTAGGCTGGTAGAGGATGACTCTTATTATTATTTCCTTCTTTCTTTATTTCTCCCTGAGATTTGTGCATCTTGCTTAGTAGCCTGAATTTAGAGGATTTTAATGATGGTTTCTGCCTCCCTCCTTTGTCCAACTCTTATGTAAACACCAGGTTCATAGAAGAAAGAACAATCATTAACTCTTTCCCATCTCTGACCTCAAAATGACATTATTTAAACTCTTTTCTGTAGTAGAATCATAGGGAGGGTCTGGGATTCAAATATCTAGACTAGATCCAAGGAAAGTATATTGCCCAGATTTATAAAGGTTTCTATCACTGGGTCAAGTCATCAGGAACTTAAGCCAAAAGACAGAGGCTAGGGAAATGAGATTTCTGACTGGTTCTTCTCAGCCTCCCAAAGGAGCTTATTTTTATCTTTTTTTAACCCTTACCTTCTGTCTTAGAATTGATACAAGTGTCAGTTTCAAGGTAGAAGTGGTAAGGGCTAGGCAATTGGTGTTAAGTATCTTGCAAGGGTCCCAAAGCTACGAAATATCTAAGGTTAAATTTGAACCCACAGCCTCCTGACTCCAGACATGTTACTCTCTCCACTGAGCTACCTACCTGCCTCCTTAATTTTCTTTCTTTCTTCCTTCCTTCCTGCTTCCCTCCCTCCCTCCCTCCTTCCCTTTTTCTTTCTTTCTTCCTTTCTTTCTTTCTTTCTT
>NC_058130.1:600330973-600413488 GCF_016433145.1 Gracilinanus agilis | reverse complement strand
TGGAAAAGGAGGGTATGTCCTTCAATTGGGGAATGGCTGAACAAACTGTGGTATATGCGGGTGATGGAATACTATTGTGCTAAAAGGAATAATAAACTGGAGAAGTTCCAGGCGAACTGGAGAGACCTCCGGGAACTGATGCAGAGCGAAAGGAGCAGAGCCAGAAGAACTCTATACACAGAGACTGATATACTGTGGTAAAATTGAATGTAATGGACCTCTGTACCAGCAGCAATACAATGACCCAGGACAATTATGAGGGATTTATGGTAAAGAAAGCTACCCACATTCAGAGGAAGGACTGCAGGAGAGGAAACATATAAGAAAAACAACTGCTTGAACGCATGGGTCGGGGTGGGCATGATTGAGAGTGTGGACTCGAAACCACCACACCAACGCAACTACCAACAATTTGGAAATTGGTCTTGATCAAGGACACATGACAAAACTAGTGGAAATGCGCATCGGCCATGGGTGGGGGGGGTGTAGGAGGTGGGGTTGAAGGGGAAAGGTGGAGCATGAATCATGTAACCATGTTAAAAATGAATATTAATAAATGTTAAAAAAAATTAAATAAAATGTAATAAAAAAAGAACTTTACAAAATAAAAAAAAATAGTCTATCATTTGTAAATGTGAAGCTGGAATCTGGAGATAAAGGAATCTGCTGTCCTAGAGGAGTGGTTAACTATCCATATCTCCCAATGAAAGGAATCACTGAAGATATAACATGAATTGAATTGTAATAATGTATTATTCGATATGTTCCATTTCTTACTTTATTTAACCTTCTAGCACCATTCCTTTTATATAGGGCTTTGGTTTGTATCTGTATACATTTGCATGATGCTTCTTACCTATTCAAGCCTTTTCCCAGTAAAACAATAGTGAGTAGCCAGCCTCTACCCTCTCTGCCCCATGCCTGCCTCTGACCTCTCCTGACTCCCAGAGCTCACTTAATCCTTAACTCTTATTTTAAGAGAAATTCATCCTGGTGGGAAAAAATACTCATTATTTTCCAGTAAGAAAAGAAGACAAGGTTAATTCATAATGCAAGGAATCTCTCCAATGAATTCAGAGTAAATTCTTACTTGAAGAAAAGGTGTTTTAAGCTCTTACCTTTTGGAAGCATATAGGTGCTTCAGTGGATTGGGAGCCAGTCCTGGAGATGGGAGGTTCTGGGTTCAAATGTGGCTTCAGGTGGTAAGAGCTTTAAGGGAAAAGCAATCCTCACCTTCTGTCTTAGAACCAATACTAAGTATTGGTTCTAAGACAGAAGAACAGTAAGGGCTAGGCAATTGGGGTTAAATGAGTTGCCCAGGGTCACACAGCTAGGTAGTGTCTGAGGCCAGATTTGAACCCAGGTTATCCCTACTCCATGCCTGAATTTATCTTCTGAGTCACCTAGTTGCTCCTTTTTTTTTTTTTTTTAAGTCAAAAAGAACCTTTTTTTCAGACTTCATGCCATTGTCCAATCAATTATCCATTCTGCACTTATTACAGTGCCTGGCACATAGTAGGCGTGTAATAAAATACTTCTTGACTTGATTTGAAGTTCACTGCTAGGCCATATGCTTCAGTATTATTGACTTGGCTATTCCTTTTTCTCTCCATCAAATCTAAACAGCTTTGGGCTTCCATGTAGCTCCGCCCAACAATATTGCTGCATTTTGTTCAGTAATGACAATTTATCTGAGGGCAAATTTTTCTTGGCAGTTGTTTCTGCTGAGGGGCAAAATTCAGTTTATAATTGGGGCACAGGAAAAACCAGAGGGAGGAAGGACTATTCTCTTTATTATCAGTAAAAGCATTTTGTGGTCCTATTTAGGGCAAGACAATGTTGGGGATGCAAAGGTGACTGGGTGGCAGCATCATAGAACATCTGGAATAGGAAGTCACAATGACCTTTTAGTTCATCTCAGACTTGAACAAGAAACTTGTTTACCACATACACACAAGTTTTCCTTCCAGACCTCCAGTGAGGAGAAAATTCATTATTCCTGAGGCAGCCCATTCCACTTTTAGCTAGTTCTTACACTTAATGTTAGACAGGATTTTGCAAAAGAACAACAAAAACCAGGTCCAGGGAGCAGTTAGGTAGCTCAGTGAATAGAGAGCCAGGCCCAGAGACAGGTCGTAGGGTCCAATCTGGCCTCAGATATTTCCTACCTGTAAGATCCTGGAAAAGTGATTTAACCCCCATTGCTTAGCCCTTGCCATTCCTCTATCTTGGAACAAATATTTAATATTGATTCTAAGATGGAAGGTAAGTGTTTACAAAACAAAACAAAACTGGCCTGGATGAGCTTGCTGGGTAAACCCTGATAAGATGCTTTCCTGATGACATCCATATCTCATTTCTATTAATATGTCATGGCCATTTAATAAATGCAGGGCTTTTCCAGAATTACCCTTTTTGCAATCAATCAGCCTACTTCTTATAGGGAAAGAGAAACAGAGAACCATGCAGAATCACAGAAAGTCAGAGCTGCTACTCCTTTTTGCGCCTTCTTTCCCCATCTTTAAAATGAAGGGGTTGGACTAGGTAATCTTTAATGTCTCTTCCTATGATGTATCTAGCAATAATACTTCTGCTTAGTTTTATGGAAAAGACAAAGAAGTATATTAATAATTTGTTCCTGTTGTTCAGGCCTGACTCTTCATGACCCCATTTGGGGTTTCTCTAGCAAAGACACTGGAGTGGTTTGCCATTTCCTTTTCTAGCTCATTTTACAGATGAAGAAACTGAGGCAAGCAGGGTGAAGTGATTGTTTAGTAAGTGTCTGAAGTCAAATTTGAACTCAGATCTTCCTGAGTCCAGGTCTGGTCCTCTATCTACTGTGCCATCTAGCCATCCCTAATAATAATAATAATAATAATAATAATAATAATAATAATAGCTAACTTTACAGGCATTTTTAGGTTTTGCAAATCACTTTATAAGTATTACCTCATTTGATCCTCTCAATACCCTGGAAGGAAGGTGCTATAATTATCCCCATTTTCCCCATTGATATATCTTTTGTGTTTGTAGTTCATATATTATTTTCCCCTTTACAATGTGAGTTCTCTAAGAACAGGGACTATATTTTTGCCTATGAATCCTCAAACAATTAATACTGTGCTTGGCTCACAGAAGGTGCTTACTAAATGCTTAATATTGGTGACAGATGATAATGATGTTACAAATGAAGAAACTGAGGTTGAAAGGCTAATTAATTTGTTTAGGGTCACATAGCTAGGGGATATCTGAAACCAAACTTAAATTCAGGTCTTCCTGGCAGGTTACTGAAATGATTTGCCATTGGACTTCAATGACTGGAAAAGAGAGTAAGGTTGATGACTTTGCACAATTGTGCATCATTTAAATCCTTTAATGAGGCAGGAGAAACATCAACTGTGATGTCATTAAGTCCTCTTCAAAATAAAAGGCAAGGGCAGCTATAGAGCACCAGGTCTGGAGATGGGAGGTCCTGGGTTCAAATCTGGTCTCAGACACTTCCTAGCTATGTCACCCTGGGCAAGTCACTTAATCCGAATTTTCCTAGCCCTTATACTTTTCTGCCTTGGAACCAATGCTCTGCATTGAATCTAAGACAGAAGCTAAGAGTTAAAAATAAAAAGAAAGAAAAGAAAATGAAGGACAGAGAACAAAACAAAAACACATTGCTACCTCCTAACAGATCTTTAGTCTTTGCTCCTTCACCACTGCATTCTAAATATTGTCATACTGCTCCTAGTCATATGTCCCTCACACACAGGATCATAGGATTTAGACCAGGCAGGAACCTTACAGAAAATCTATTTAGGATCAGATCAAGTTACTCTCCCGATCAAAAATCTTTAGCAGCTCTCTATTGTTTTACAGATTAAAGTTCAAATTCATTTGCCAGGCATTCAAGTATAGTACAATACAGTATAGAATAGCATGTTATGGTATGGTACATACAGTATGGTACAAAACAGGATAGTATAGTACTATTACTAAACAGCAGTGAAGGCAAACCTTTTAGAGACCGAGTGCCCAAACTGCAACCCTCATGAGGCATATGAGCCCCCACCTTACCCTGTACAGGAAAGGGAAAAAGTGCTCTCATTGGGCTGCTGGGGCAGAGGGGTAGGTCCTGTGAGAAATGTCCTCAGGCATGTATGGAAAGGGGGAGAAAAGCAGCCCCCTCCAGCATGATCTGGCAAGCATGACATAGGCTCACCAACACGGTTATAGGGAACTCCCATATGAGGAAATTCCCTCTATCAGTTTAGGTTGGCACCTTCTTTGTAGTATAATCTTAGAATATTTCCTAGGGACCAAGGGCTTAAACGATATCACCAGTATATGATAAGAGACATAACTGAAACCCATGGCTTTGAGGGCCCTTCTCTCTATCAGCTATGCCATGCTGGCTAGCTCAAATGCTACTTCTGCCAGAAAATCTCTTCTCATCTCCCTATTTATATCGACCTCCTCCCTCTAAATTCATATAGCACTTTGTTTTCAATTCATATGTTATCATGTATTCTAGTTACTTAAGCATTAGGCATAGGGGTCTGGAGAGATACATCTTATCTAACTTTGTATCTTTCTCCCCACCAGTACCTCTGCACATAATCTATTATTTTTCCCCCTTTCTAAACCCTTACCTTCTGTATTAGAATTGAACTAAGTATCGGTTCCAAGTCAGACAAGTGGTAATGTCTAGGCAACTGGAGTTAAGTGACTTGCCCAGGGTCACACATTTAGGAAGTATCTAAGGCCATATTTGAACCCAGGACCTCCTATCTCCAGGCCTGGCTCTCTATACAGTGAGCCACCTAGCTGCCCCTACACAGTGTGTTCTTAATAGAAATTTGGTTGGTTGAATTGGATTGAACAAGTTAATGCCATGACCCACTCAACCTCCTCAATTTATTCTTCAGCTGGAATGACAACGTTGAAAGATAAGACTTCACAGATAAAATGCTATTCTGAGCTGCCACTTAGTTCACCAACAGAGATGGGCTGAGCATTACAGCAGCCTGTAAATAGCATCAGGAGAGGTTGTCTTTGTCATTATCACCAGAACCAGAATGAAGAGAGGAAAGACAGGCTGGAACATTTTTCTGGAAGACTAGTAATAGTGCCACAAAAACTAGCCACTTGTTAACAGCTTGAACACACTGAAAGCTTATTTGCCCACTAGGCATCTGAGCTAGGTCCTATGCCTGGTTTATCTGTTCTAAAAAAATGCCCAATAATCACTAGTGGGGGTTGTTTCCTGCTTCCCCCACCTTTGATCACTTTCCAAGATAACATTTTTTAAGCAGCTGCCTATCATGTTCAAGATCATGGCACATGCCACTTGTACACCAACCTTCCAAACTCAAAAGAGCTTTATTGACAATAATTTTGCCTTAAAAATTTGTTTGTTGGGGGCAGCTGAGTGGCTCAGTAGATTGAGAGCCAGGTCTAGAGATGGGAGGTACTAGGTTCAAATCTGGCCTCAGACACTTCCTGGCTGTGTGATCCTGGGCAAATCACTTGACCTGCATTGCCTAGCCCTTACCACTCTTCTACCTTGGAACCAGTACACAGTATTGATTCTAATATAGAAGGCAAAAGGTTGTTGTTTTTTTTAATGAATTTGTTACCATGTAGTCTTGTAAGAATGCAAAACAGGTCACAAATCCAGTGAGACAATGGGTGAATCCTTAGCCATGAGTACCCTTTTAGGAGAGGCCCCAGACACACTGCTTTCTTCACTCCCAGCTCTACTTATTCTCCAGATTAATCCATCTCCTTACCAGCAGCTTTGATTCTCCCTACTGCCACCCCAGCAATTCCAGTTCCCTGTTATGTTTTGCCTTCTTCTGTTAGAAGATGGTGTATTCAGGGAAGGGTAATACCTGCTCATCCACCTTTGGTGTCCATCTGCTCTCACCTGTGGCCCCAAGAAACTATAGCATATATACTAGCCACACCCTGGTAAACTGTCTCAATAGGCAGGCTAAATCCAATTGAGGATAATTATCTCGTTTTTATATTCACAACAACTTTGGGAGGTATCACTGTTATTATTTTCACTTTATAGATAAAGAAACCAAGGCACACAGAGGACAAGTGACTTGTTCAGGGTCACAAAGCCTGAAATCCAGTGGAAGGAGTGGATGAGGATAATTTGTTTCAAGTCATGAAGGAGGTAGAAGCAAGTAATGTGGAGTACTAGAACTTGATTAAACACTGAAGAAACCAAGGTTATCCATTTTATCCTGTGCCATTGCCAGTCATCTTGACTTTTGTCTTGCCACTGGACTTTAATGACTCTTGTAGAAAGAATGAAGGTAATGACTTTGTAGAACTCTGCCTCACTTAAACCCAATTTGTTCATGAGTGAAAAGGCCTCACCCAGTGATGTCCTTTTGGTTCTCTATGAGTATGAAGGACAACAACCAACGGACCAACAACTCTAAGTTTCCTGAGAATTAAGGATATCTTGTTTTCTATATGTGTCCTTAGCACTTTACTATGTGCCTGGAATATAGCAAATACAATATCTATCATCTATCTACTTAGCTGTCTTCTCTCTCTCTCTCTCTCTCTCTCTCTCTCTCTCTCTCTCTCTCTCTCTCTCTCTCTCTCTTTCTCTCTCTCTCTCTCTCTCTCCCCCACCCCCAACAGTAACATGGAGAAAAGCCAGTATAATAATATCAAAGTAAGAAAAAATCTCAGTTTTTAATACTCAATCTGTTCCAAACTGGGTAATCTGCTGCATCCTATGCTTTAAGTAGCTCTTAAAATAGCCAAATTTGAACATGAATTCTCCAAAGACAAATAGGGGTGATATCAGGCAAACCTTTTTTTTTTTAAGCCCTTACCTTCTACCTTAGAATCAATACTAAAGATATCTATCTAATAAATAACGTTTTACTTATTTCTATTTATCAGTTCTTTCTCTGGCACTAGACATACACAAGTCATTCTTCAAACAATATGCCTGGTGCTGTATATAATGTTCTCTTGGTTCTCCCTATTTCGCTCTTCATAATTTCATGTAGGTCTTCAGCTCTGAGATATCACCTCAAACTTTTCAGATTGGCTAAAACGATAAAAGGGAAAAATGACAAATGTTGAAGGGGATCTAGAAAAATGGGGACACCATACATTGTTGGTAGAACTGTGAACTGATCTAACCATTTAAAAAATTATTTTTTTACCAATTACAATGACAAATTTCCATACAAATTTTCCTAAGTTATGTGATTGAATTTATCTCCTGCCACCACCACCCCTTTCCCTTTCCCCTCCCCGTGCTGGCAGATGATTCAATCTGATTTATACATGTATTGTCATGCAAAACATTTCCATATTGGAAATTTTTATTAGTGACTAATTTTATAAACCAAAACCCCAAACCCCAAAACAGAAATCCAAATAAACAATTGAAAAATCACATGCTTTCAGCTGCATTCTGACTCCAACAGTTCTTTCTCTGAAGGTGGATAGTATTCTTGGTCATAAATCCCTCAGAATTGTTATGGATCATTGTATTGCAGATAATAGCTAAGTCTATCACAGTTGATCATTCCACAATATTGTTATTTCTGTGTACAATGTTTTCCTGGTTCTGCTTATTTCACTCTGCATCAGTCCATGAAGGTCTCTCTAGCTCTTTCTGAAATCATTTTGTTCATTATTCCTTACAGCAAAATAGTCTTCCATCACCATCAAATACCACACTTCATTTAGCCATTCTGTAATTGATGGAGGACGCCCTTCAATTTCCAATTCTTTGCCACCACAAAAAAAGCAACTATAAAAATTTTTGTACAAACAGGTCCTTTCACATTTTAAAAAATCTCTTTGGGATATAGACATTACTATGTGTGGTTTACTGGATCACAGAATATGCATTGTTTCATAGTCTTTTGGGCATAATTCCAAATTACCTTCCAAAATGGTTGGATCAGTTCACAACTCTACCAGAAATGCATTAATGTCCCAATTTTGCCACATCCCCTCCAACATTTATCATTTTCCCTTATTGACGTATTGTCCAATCTAATAGGTGTGAGGTGGTACCTCCAAGTTGTCTTAATTTGCATTTCTCTAACGAAGAGGGATTGAGAACATTTTTTCATATGATTATTGATAGCTTTGATTTCTTCATCTGAAAACTGCCTATTCATATACTTTGACTATGTCAATTGGTGGGCAGGGAATGGTTTGTAGTCTTGACTTAGTTCTTTATATATTTGAGAAATAAGATCTTTATCAGAGAAATTTGTTATAACAATTTTTTTCCCAGTTTGTTGTTTCCTTTCTAATCTGGATTGCAATTGGCTTTGTTTGTAAAATGTTCCCAATTCATAGTCCTGCAAATAGGAAAAGAGATTCATTTCTTCTTCTCTTCATTGGGACCAAGCATTATCATCATCATACCAAATTCAGTTTCAGAGAAGGGTGGTTGGTTCTTTCCACTGACATTGCTGTAGCCCTTACAGTCTATTGCTTTCCTGGTTCTGATCACTTCAACACAAAAGTTTCTAATAACATACTCAGTCTTATGAAGTATGTATTAACTCCTTGCAAAGGGTCCAAAACCATGTACTATTTCATTTTCATTGTTTTCCTCAAAGCTATTTTCAATATTCTGGAAATCTAAAGGAGAATTTATGCCATAGAAATAGTAGGACACTTAAAGGCAGAGGAAAACTCTAATTTAGATCAACCAATTCCACTGACTATTAGTTCCTCTCATCAGCCCACTCTGCTGGGATAAAGGCAACCACTTGAGAGCTAGAGGAGAAGAAAAGACTCATACTTCAGTATTTCAAGACTGTGATTTCATCATCAACATTTAGTTCAGCCTCTGGCACACAGTAGATGCTTAAGACTTTCCCATACATTCCGGCCCTCAATTTACTCATGACAGAGAACTTTCTTTTAATGTGGCCAGCCTTCTGATGATGGACTTCTCCAAATTCATCCAGGCTGTTCCTCATGCAAAAGACTTCTCCAGTCTTCTCCAGGCCTGGTGCTAAAGCTTTTCCTACTTGGTAGATCTTGCCAGCATGCATATTTTGCTGACACAGCCATTGAAAATCCATAGTTGCCAAGCCACAGTGAGACTTTAGAGTAGTAGTGGAGTGGGGCAGAGAAGAAATGGGTGTGACTAAGATGAGAAATAGGATACAAGGGAAAAAGAACCAAGAAGTCTTAGTGAGGTCACCTTGGAGGAGTAGCAAATGCATATCTTAGTATATTAGGACCACATTAGCATAGAGGAATCCTAGGGATCCATTTGCTTTATTTTAGAGGGCTATATTGGTTTAATTATGTTATAGATATATCATACCCTTCTTACTAGAGCAAAATATTATAAAGAAGATTATTGTTATTTAAAAAAAACAAGCCTTAAGGAGATATTGCATAATGGTTAGAGTAATTGCTAGACTTGGAGTCAGAGTTCCTGACTCTTATTTACAACTTGTGTGGACCAGGGGCATTAATCATTTGCCTCAGCTTTCCTCATCTGTAAAAGAATGGAGTTTAAATAGATGACCTCTAAGATCCCTTCCAGCTCAGAGTTCTAGAAAACCAATGGTTAAAGGCAACCCTGATAGACTCTGGGCACTCAATTTGAAAACACTCTTAAATATTGAGGAAATCATCTCCTAAGAAGTGCTTTGTCTTTTGCTGTCTTTGGGTAAGGAGGAAGCAAGGAGGAACAGGGAAGAAGATGAGGAAGTAAGTTGGGTTGTGTTAGTGCCATAATATTATTGATTGGCATTTACATTAAAATTACTATTGTGTGTCTTTATCATAGTATCATTAGCCTGGGGCTAGAAGGAACCTTACAGCCCATTTAGCCAAATCACCTTTAAAAACAAACCAACAAACCCTTACCTTCTGTCTTAGTATCAGTTCTAAGACTGAAGAAGAGCAAGGGCTAGGCAATCAGGTTTAAGTGACTTGCCCAGGATCACACAACTAGGAAATGTCTGAGGTTAAATTTGAATCCAGATCCTCTGGACTCCAAGCCTGTGCTACCTACTTGTCCCTTGAAACATCTTACCTAATAAATGAGAAGTGATAGTACTTATTGATCCTTTTTCTGGCTATTAATAGGATCATACCCTGGATTCCTGGAAAATCCCAAACTTGGATCATTGAAAAACCTCCTGTGCAAGATGTGTACTTGCCACTCCCCTCCGAAGTTTTGTTTATTTCTTTTTAGTAGAACCATTAATCATTAACCAAATGGAATTTTTTAATTCCCTTACTAATTTGCTTAGAGGAGCAAGAATTCCCCAAACCCCTCCCATTTCCCTTTATACTCCTTAGGGCAATGATTCTAAACCTAGGTTGTTGTCATGAGCCCCTTCTCTAAATGTTTTTAAATGCCTGCAATGAAATACATAAGATTACAAAGGTAACCAATTATATTGAAATAAAGATGTATTTTCCCATCTAATTTCACTCTTCCCCAACTATTCTCAGATATAGAACCCATGTTAAGAATCTTGGGTTAGGACTTGATTTCCTTCCAGCTGAGAGGTCCTGCTCAGCCATTGGTTGAGAAATTGATCTTGATGAAAATTTCTAGAAAATAGACAAATGGATGATAGACTTCTCCTTTACCTTTTAATCCAACACCCAAGTAACACAGCATTCAGTATCTAGGCCAAAAAAGCATGTCTCAGTGTTTAACAAGAGTGTCACGCTGGTAAACTGAAACAGGAAGCAAAATGAGAAAGATAAGGAAGTATATATACATATATATATATATATATATAGTATATCCATGTGTGCATATGTGCAGATAAATATGTATACATAAAACCATAACTATAACTATGTATGTTTTGTATATATAAGTATGTGTGCATATCTGTGTAGGAGAGAGAGGAGAGAAAGAGAGAAAGACAGACAGAGACAAGAGACAGAGAGAGGGAGAGAGAAAGGAGAAGAGAGAGTTTTCCTGTAGTAAGAGTTTTTATATATTTTCCTTTAACTGAAATCGGAACAAAATTAGAAAGATGAGGGCATATAATGTGTAACAATTTGAGCCCATATACAGATAAATATGTATATGCAATTTATTACTATAAAGATGTAGGCATATGTTTATGTGTGCTTATATATATTTGGAGAGAGACAAAAGAGACAAGAGAGAGGAAGAAAGAGATGGGGAGAGGGGAGAGAAGTGAGAGAGACAGACAGACGCTGAGAGACATAGATAGAGACAAAGAGAGACATGGGGAGAGATAGAGATAGAGAGACAGGGGCAGAGAGGGAAAAATAGGGAGGGGAGAAAGAGGGAAGTGAGAGAAACCGACAGTGGGAGAGTCACAGAGAGACAGACCAAAAGACGCGATGCGGGCGTGTGGATGGGGTATAGGGACCGGGGTTGTTTGCCTTTTTTTTTTTTTTTTTTTTTTTTTTTTAACAGCAGGAGTTATTTGCATACATTTTCCTTTCACTATCAGCTTGTCTTTAAACCTAGAGCTTCCTGTAGGATTGCCAGCCTTGCCCAGCCCTATTTTCCAGACACACTCAGTGCTATCGATTACTCTGCTGCAGTGCCCTGGCTCATACCCCACTCCATTTGGAGGGAACCGGGACGAGAGCTGGGCTGGGGAGGGGAGGGAAGATAGGAGGGAGGGAGGCAGAAAAGAGAGGAGGGAGGGAGGGAGGGAGGAAGAGTGAGCTAGCAGCTGAGAGAACCGGAGCAGGAAACAGGAGACAGCGTGCGCCCGCTCCTAATAAAGCGATGGGGCGTCGGGCCTCTCTGTGATACTAGCCGGCACAGACCGTCATTTCGGGCCGCCCCTAGAGCTCGGTAGCAGCTGACCCCACCGCGGAGCCACCCAGCGCCGCCCCTGCCCCTGCAGCAACAAGGGGACTGCTCTCCCAGGTCCAAAAAGAGAGGTTGGCAGAGAGAAAGAGCCAAATCCTTCCTGCGGATCCCGCAAGATGCCCCGGGTAGATGCAGACCTCAAACTGGACTTTAAAGATGTCTTGCTCAGACCTAAACGAAGCAGCCTCAAAAGCCGATCCGAGGTGGGGACCGAGCCTGAAGCCTCGTGGCCTTTAGGTGCTTTGAGTTCTCTCTCTCTTTTCCTTTTCTTGGTACCTAATGTCAAATTTCTGAAACATTGCTTCCCTTCCTGAGATTCCGAAGCTTAACGCTGTGTTATTTTTCCTGCGACCACATGTGGCTAAGGTCAGCTACTCTCATGCCAGAGCAGGAGAATGACTTTAGAGCCGAGAGAGAAAGGAAAAGAGAGAGAATGGAGAGTTATTTTCCAAGTATACGCTAGGGGTAGGGGTAGGGGTGGCGGTGGTGGTGGCGGTGGGGTGGGTGGGAGAGAGTTAGATGGAAGAGAAATTGAGACTGGCCCTGCCACAAGTGAGCAAAGTAAGAATTGTTTAACAAAATGCCTTTGGATTGGACTTTTATGTAGGGAGTGTGTGTGTGTGTGTGTGTGTGTGTGTGTGTGTGTGTGTGTGTGTGTGTGAATAGCATATGCTTGCATGCTAGGGGTGAGGGGTAGGAGAGGATACTAAACTACCTTTGGTTTTTTGTTGCTGTTCTCAGTATTTGAGGACTGCTGCTGACTTTAAAACACTCAGGAATCCCTGGAGTTCTCTGCCTTTGGAAATGTCTTTGAGAAGGAGCTCCAGATGTAGGGGGCTCCTTTTCCTTCTGGGGGAGGAGGAGGTATATTTTCATTCTAAATATGACACCAAGAAATTGGATGGACCTGCTGTCCCAGCCAGAATCCTTAAGAGTGGGAGGAAAATGTTGGGGGATGGGGGGAAAGATCCCAGCAGGTGGTTGTGTATTTTGACATTTCTTCTTGGGATGTAAGGAAGGCCTAGTGAAGTGGCACTCTGTACTATAAATGGCCTTAGGGGAAAGAAGTTGAAGGGGTGGTTGGTTGGTATGGTATTTGGGCTGAGGGAGGAGAGAAGTCAAGGAAGGATCAGGTTAACTTATTCTTTGTGCATAATAGTGGTGGCACAGCCTTATCTTGGTGACAATAGTAGCTTAGGAAATCAGACACCATCACTGAGGCTGGACACATAGGAGTAAACAGAGCAAACCAGAGCCAACTCACTGCTGCATCACAGTTGGTTTCAGAAACAGGAGCCTGAATACCTGAGGCAAGGACACATACCTGTTTGTTCTGTTGCCTGGGGTTTAGCATGACTTCTCAGTGGTGCCTGGTGCTGCCATCCGGGCAGTCTTATTCTGGCTGGGCAGGGGATTTTGCCCAGGAGTGAGAAGTAAAGTCACCTTGTGGAGTAGCAGAGCTGACTGGTTGGCTGAGGTGCAGTGCAGTGTGGTACAGGAACAGGCTGATCTAGAATTAACTCTCACCACTCTAGCTGGCGGAAGCTTGGTGACTTCCCTTCCTGGTGCTTTTCCACAGAGCCAGGGTCACAAAAGATTTTGGTGGGATCATCAGGGCTGGCAATAGCTTACAGGATAGGATTTCAAAGTCCCAGAGAAATTTCTCTACCCCCTTAAAGCCTCATCCACCTCTAGGTTGAGATCTGACATTCCTTTAAGGCACAAAAAAACCCAACCCTTTTGCATTCCACAATTGTAGATCAGGATCAAAATGAACATGTAGATAGAAGAGATAATAACATACCTCTAGAAAGGCATTCATCATTTATTAAGAAGCCTGTTACAATGCCGGCATTGTGATAAAAATAACTGATATTAGACATTTTACTGGGTAGTGGGGAAAAGGAGTGTTGGGGCACTGAAGGTGGTACTGAGGGATATTGTAGGAAACTAAAGAAAAACAGTTTGTTTCGCAATAAATTTTCTTGGAGCTAGTCCTGATGATGGGGCAGAAGGCATTGTGACAGAGGACAGGGAGGAGAGGGAACAGAGAATCATCTGGCTTGGTCAAGCACTCTCAGGCTTCTGACTGGCTGGCTGGACCCTCTAGAGAAAGGGTTTGTAGAACAAGTTCCAAATGTGATCACTAGAAGATAGAAGGTGTTGACTATTCACAAAACCCCAAACAGCAAATGACTAGGCCTCTTGAGTTGTTTTTAGTGATTTCCCTTTCTACCCTTGTTTTGTCCTTGGCCTCCCAATAAAATATTGCTGAGATATCAGTTTAATGGAGTCACAGAAATTCAGAGCTGAGAAGCACCAATGGCCTCTAGCTGTAATGTTCCTAATGTAGTCATTCAACCTTCTTTGAAAGGCCTTTAGTAAGGATCACAGGCTCATATAGTTAGAGTTGAAAGTCAACCACAGAGAACATTTAATCTAACCATCTTATTTTAATGATAAGGAAACTGAAGCTCATAGTGGTTAAGTGACCTGTCCAAGATCACACAGACGGTAAATAACAGAGCAAAAACTTGATCTCATTCCATCCGAGTCCAAATCCAATCCTTCTAAGCCCCCTTTCTACCAGGTTTCAATGTCTACTTCCCAAAGCAGCCCATTCCATTTTTGGATAGTGCTAGCAGGAAGGAAGTTTTTCCTTCTGTTAAGCCTAGATTTTCTTTTTTACAACTAGGATCATGACATAAAAAAATTAGATAGATAAAGCATCTATTATGTGCTCACTGAGTGTCTGACATTTCGCTCAGTGTTAAAAATATGAATACTCATTAAAACTCCTACCCCAAGATGGTCCTTTACTCTCCAGGAGCTAACATTCTAATGGAGGAGGAAAAAACCATAAAGGGAAGCTAGAAAGGGAAGAGGAGAAGCCTCTGTGATCCCATGGTGATCCCAGTCTGTAACCCATAAATCTGGAGGACCAGCCTCAGGTCAGGAACTGGATGGGCACCTTAGAGGTAGTGTAGTCCACCCCCTTCATTTTACAGGTGAGGAAACAGGGAAGTTAGGTGATGCTTACAAGGTTGCAAAGCTAGTAAGTGGCAGACCCTTTGTTTCTGGTTCTGTCTTCTGGAATGAAACAGAAATCTTTCCTCCTCCAGTCTTACTCATGTGCTGCTCTTCTTCCCTTCTTCAGAGTGAGGGTGTATCCATTTTCATTCATGCCTAGGGTTCTTTTTAAATTTTAAATTCTCTCCTACATTTCTGACCTCAGCCTTCCATCTGGTCCCTGAAATGGCAAAGTGATATGAATATATCCTACTGGTCTAATTTAGGAAATCTGGAATTCCAAGAGGTGCTAAAACAAATGGACAAGTCCCCTCACACTAGAGTAGCCTAAGGGTGATAGTATTCTCCAATGTGTAGGGGACCTAAGTGTCATAATCTAATTATTCCTGGCCTAAGAGCCTCTGGGAGATCAGACCTACTCACAGTCATTCATTTTTCACCTTATCACTGGTCTAGGGTTGCTCTCTATTTAACTGGTTCAAGCCACTTATTATCCTTCTCTGTAAAATGAGGGGGTTGAATTAGATGGCATTTAAGGTCTCCTCTACTTCTAAATCCTGGGATGGACTTCAGCAAGGTAGAGTGCTCTAATAACAGTAACAAAAATAATAATAGCTAATATTTAAATAGTTACTATAGGCCAGGTACTGGGCTATTTTACAATTGTTATTTCATTTAATCCTCACAACCACCTTGTGAGGTAAGTGCTATAATTATACTTAAAAAGAAAAAAAAAACAACTTACCTTCACCTTAGAGTTAATACTGTGTATTGGTTCCAAGGCAGAAAGAGCAGAAATGGCTAGGCAATGGGAATTAAGTTCATTTGCCCAGAGTCACATAGCTAGCAAATCCAAGGCTCAGGACATCCCATCCCTAGGCCTGGCTCTCAATCTGCAGAGTCACCTAGCTGTACCCTATTATTATTCCTGTTACAGATGAGGAAACTGAGGCAAACAGAAGTTAGATATCTTGCCTAGAATTACACAGCTAATAAGTGTCTGAGACTAGTTTTGAACTCAGAACATTCTGATTTTAGGTCCAGTGCTATATTTGGATTGTTACATTTTCAGTGGGAACATATAACAATGTTAATAATTCAGATTAAATGTGTCTTGCCTAAATTTTTTTTCATAGAGAGGATTGTTGAACATTTACCAGCACATTACCAGGTGTAAGTCATGTCATGTCTGTTGTCCTTACTCTCTTAATCTATGTAATGAGAAAGTTGTATTATAAGGTTGCTGAGCCTTAAAACTGCCAAGGAATTTGTTCTGAATCTTCAGAATTGAGGGTGATGACTTCCTGGGGGTCTTCCTGAATTGATAATGTCACTTAAACTATATGACTCTAGCCCAAAATCTCATTCAAAGACTTGAGTTTGATGGGAACTCAACAGGCATCTCCTGCTGGGGAACTGGGCAGAGAGCTATTTGAATTAACATTTGCCTCCTCATTGACCATAAGGCAATGAGTTGATTAACTTATGTTCCTGCTTAAGGGGCCTAAAAAAAGATTTAAAAGCTGGAATGTGGAGCAGGTGTGTATATGTCTTGTGGGCCTGCTCTGTCCAGAAGCCAACCACTTCATATTAAATGTCAGCATAGTTTCCTAAATGCCACTGATGTTTTGAAGAAACTTATTCTTTTATGGTTCATCTCTGGGAACTAAACTAATAATAATGATAGCTAGCATTTATATGAGGCAGCTAGGTGACTCAGTGGATAGAGCACCAGGCTTGGAGTCAGGAAGACTCATCTTCATGAGTTCAAATCCAGTCTGAGATACTTACTAGCTGTGTGACCCCAAGCAAGTTACTGAACCCTGTTTGCCTCAAGTTTCCTCATTTATAAAATAAACTGGAGAAGGAAATGGCAGATCACTCCAGTATCTCTGCCAAGAAAGCCCTAAATAAGGTCATGAAGTCAGGAATGACTGAAAAGGACTGTACAACAAAAGCATTTAGACACCACTTTAAGGTTTACGAAGTACTTGATAAATGGGATCTTATTTTATCTTCACGACAACCCTGGGAGGTGGTTGCCATTATTATCTTTATTTTATAAATTAGGAGACTGAGATACAAAGAGGTTAAGTGACTTACTCTGAGTCACACAACTAGTAAGTACCTAAAGCTGATTTGAACTTAGGTCGTCCTGATTCTAAATCTAAACACTATGACAATTATAAATGGATCAACCATTGTAAGATCCTTTTAATATGTTACGACATTTGATCCTTATAATTCAAGGAGGCATGAGATATAGGTATTATTATCCCAGTTTTGTGAAAGAAGAAATTGAGGCTGAGAAAGATTAAGTGTCCTACTCAGGGTCACACAGCTAATAAGTGCCAAAGGTCAGATTTGAACTCAAGTCGTCCTAATTCCAAGGCTGGTAACCTCTCTATTATACTGCATTAGAACAGAAATTAATCACACTTATTGAGATCCTTGGAAAACTTGTAATGGAACCATTCCACAAGAAGCAAAGCATTCAGTTTATAAAAAGGTCTGGAGCTTATCAGGACTTGTCTTTTTAATGACTAGTTCTGGTTTTTAATATGTTGTTAAAGTTCTTGGATTGCCAGGGCAAAGTGTCCTTTGGTATCATTAACTTGCATAGCATGAATTGAATTGTGTGCATTTTAAAAGTGTAATTGCAAATTTAGTCTTTGAAATGCTATTTATTTAGACTAGAAAAACCAAACAACAGAATCATTCTCTCTACAAGTTATGGGTAATCTACTCATTAACTATATCTCAGAACTTTATATACAAAATATACACTTGCTAATCAATTGAGAAAAGGGGAACTGAATAAGCTATGGTATATAAATGGAATGCTTTTGTGCTGTAAGAAACAATGAAAGAGATGGTTTCAGAGAAACCTTGGAGGATTATATGAATTGATACAAAATGAAGTGATCAGAACCAGGAGAAAAACTTGCACAATAACAGTAAAATTATAAAGATAACCAACTGTAAAAGAATTAGTAACTGATCAATAACAATTCCAAAGGATTTTGTAAATTTAATGTAAATTGTACCCCTCTTTCCTTTTAGAAAGAAAAGTTTTGAAAATCCATTTTAGTCCTATGTCTCAACCCTACTCTTTGACTGGGTGCTTACTACTGGAGGACAAAAAAGACCTCATGGCTCCCTGGTCTTTTGGAAGATGCTTGCTTCTTGTGCCAGGTGACTCCTGGTGTCTGGAAGACTGGCCTCTGACCCTGACTAAGGTCAAGTCTGTCTAACCTGGAGTGATATCACAGGGGTAATGAATTAGGGATAGGAGGAAACAGCAAAGTCTCTTGGTCTTGGGACTTGCCTGGTAGGGCAACTCTCACATGATTTTTGGCTAGAAAGCAGCATGCTGGCCTTTTGACTTTTCCTGGCATGGCCTCTGTTGGCTAGTGAAGGGAGACACAAAGTGAATGGCAAACTCAAATTAGTTAGGCATGGTGATGTGACTATGTCTCTCTCCAACTACAACTTTTACTATCTAATAAATAATTATAAATCAATATACAGTTTCTAGAGATTTAACAGGATCATGGTGAAAAATACTATTTACCTCTAGATAGAGAATTTCTGGATTTAGAATGCAGATTGAAGCATATTCTTCAAATTCTTTTTCTGTTTTTTTTTAAGAACATGATTAATATGGAAATATGTTTAGCATGACTTCATATCTATAGTAAGTACTGTATTTCTTGCCTTCTCAATGGGTGGAGAATGTGAAGGAATGGAGATAATTTGTACCTGAAAATAAATAAGAAAACTAAAAAGAAAAGGAGATGAATGCTCTTAGTTTAATCAAGAGCTCCAGTGTTAGTGTAGACTTAGATCCAAGGCATTATAAAAGTAGTAGAACCACTTCTACATTTGTTCCACCATTTCATCATTGGTATATTCAGTATGGCATCTAGATGGCCATTTGAAAAGTGCTGCTAATACTCAGTTTTTATCTAGGAATAGTGGGTTGGCCAGCTGCATGTTCTTTTGTGAATGTTTGGTTGAGTAGTGTGTTGTTAAATGTTTAATAATTGGCTTTTCAAAATTCTCAGTAAAAAAAAAATCCCTATACTGAGCTGAAACATTTATGTTTAATACATTATTAATATTTTTTATTTCTCTTAAGTCAGTACAATCAATAAAACAATCAAGCCTTGATTGGTAACATTTGCCATCCAAAGTATAAATGCTCACACTGAAAATTTGGCAGGTTTAAAATGGCTCCAACATATCATTGGTTTGGTCCCAACTCACTGCTCATGCTGAGAGAACTACTGTGTCAGTCATACTCTATGTTTCTGGTGTTAGGATTAGATAGTGGCTCCCTAATCATGTGACGATAGAATTCCAATAGAAGTAATGTCCCTTCCCTTTAGCTCCTTGAAAACCAGATGAGTAAATATAAATAGAAGTATTTAGGAGACAGCTGGGTGGCTCAGTGGATTGAGAGCCAGGACTAGAGATGGGAGGTTCGACTCTGGCCTCAGATACTTCCTAGCTGTGTGACCCTGGGCAAATCACTTAACCCCCATTGCCTAGCCCTTACCACTCTTCTACCTTGGAACAAGTACTCTGTATTGATTCTAAGACTGAAGGTAGGGGTTTAAAAATATATATATATATATATATATATATATATGTATACATAAATGCTTTTAAATCTCTGACTCACCATGGAACAAACCATAGCTGTGTAGAGATAGATTCATCAGAGTGAACAGATGAAGAACTGGAAAAGATAAAGGATAGACTTTGTAAAGGTGATAAAATAGTGTGATTAAAGCATCTGGATGGGGCCAGTCATGAAGGAAGTGATTTTGGAATTGATCCAGTTTCAAAAGAGATTTGGATCAGAAGTTGGGGGGTGGTGGTAGAGGAAAGAATTTTTAGTGCAGAATGGTTTGGGCAGTGTACAGGAATGAGAAAGGGCAACAGATGATCTTTCACAGCTGAAATGAAGAACATGAATCAGAAAGTAAGTTTAGATTTGAAAAGTTAGGAAAAGAAGGGGCAAAAGGCCTTAATACCTTTAGCAAATAGCAAAATATTTCTTTCAATCTGTATGAGTCTTACAAAGAAATAATTGTCACCAACTCACCCAATAGAGAAGGTTTCAGCAGTTTATGAAGAACAGCCTTTAACTTTCTGTGGAAAACCAATCTCCTCACACCAAAATTGATTCACTGAGTCATGTTCTTCATTTATGTTTTGCCTACCCTCCAAAGCCCTTTCACTAATCCCTTATGCTCTGCACCAGCCATGTGTGATAACCCAAAGAGAACACGGAGTACTCACTTACCTTTTCATTTTTCTCTATAGGTTGATCTTAAATGCAGCTTCTCATTTCGCAACTCCAAGCAAACCTACTCAGGGATCCCTGTCATTGTGTCTAATATGGATACAGTTGGTACATTCGAAATGGCGGTCGTGATGACTAAGGTAATTCATTGGAGGGATGAAGGATCTCCCTTTTACTCCTCTCTAGCTGGGAACTGGAAAGTTGCCCTCTGGATGTTTGAAGGTTGACCTGGGTTTTCATGAGTGCTTGATCAGCCAGTTGTGGATGCAGTGATGACTGTTCTGCTCAGTGAGATCACCTCTTCCCTCACTGCAATCAAATAAAGAAAATGATGATATATTCAATAGGGAACCATAGATCATCATCCCTTCTATCCCTACCCCTAGTTTGGGAAGCTTGAAGTATTAAGAAGCTAAATTGCTTGGTTGATGCTAGAGAGAAGAGTTATGATGTCAAGATTTAAAGCCTGGACTTTTTAGTTGTACTTTAAATAAACTTATCTCTTAATACATTCTGATCATTCTATGAGAGTCTATCTTCTGATCTTATGGTTTTTTTCCCTTTTATCTTGAACTTGAAATATCATTTCAAGATGAGAGACTTGCCACCCCACCCTTTCAGGAAATGATTCTCTCATTCAACTTTAGTTACCTTCCTGAATTAGAACAATTATATATCCTTTGAAAACCTTGTTTTTCATTTCTTTGGCTTCCTACCATACAATGCAGAGGTTTGCACACAGTAGGTCCTTAATAAATGCTCCCTTGAGAATAATGATGTTGCATGTGATGATTGTAAATCGGTTTTGGTGGCCAAAAGGAAAAGAAAAACCTTTGATTTAAAAAAAAGTATTTCCTATGAAGGCAGCTAATTTAGTTATGGAAGTTACTTGGACTTATCATGATTAGGATGAAAAATATTTTGAATATTGTTCATGTTGAGCAAATGGGGTTAGAATCATATCATAAAATCATATAAATGATCTTAGAAGTCATGGAGCACAACTTTCTACCCAGTGTCCTAGAGAGGTAGTGATCCAACTTATAACTTAATACTTCCAGCAACAAGGTATTCCCATTGTCTCATAGTCAGGTTAATAAGCATTTATTAAGCACCTATTATGCGCCAGACACATAGGTAAGTACTGGGGATACAAAGAAAAGCAAAAAACAGTCCCTACTTTCAAATAGCTCCTTGAAACCCTTTCATGCTTCTTTTCCCCTCCTCCACAACAAACAAGTGAAGTAAGTAATCTAAGCATCATCATCACTATTGTTGTTGTTGTTGTTGTTAATAACTAACAATTAAATAGCACTTACTATGTGCCAGGCTCTGTGCTAAGCACCTTACAATTATGAACTCAGTTGATCTTCACAATAACCCTAGGAGGTAATCTTATTATAATCCCCATTTTAAATTTAAGGAAACTGAGGCACATAGATGTTAAGTGACTTCCTCAGGGACATATAACTAGTAAAGGCTCTGAGGTTGAATTTCATCTCAAATCTTCCTGAATCCAGGCCTGCTGTTCTATTCAATGTTCCACCTATTTCTATTTATTTATTTATTTGTTTGTTTGCTTGCAACCCTTTCCTTCCGTCTTGGAATCAATACTGTGTATTGGATCCAAGACAGAAGAGTGGTAAGGGTAGGCAATGGGGGTCAAGTGACTTGCCCAGGGTCATACAGCTGGGAAGTATCTAAGGCCAGATTTGAACCTGGGACCTCCCATCTCTAGGCCTGGCTCTCAATACACTGAGCGACCCAGCTGCCCCCTCCTATTTCTATTTTACAGATGAGGAAGTTGCCCATTCTAATTTTCAGCATTTCATTGACAGAATATTCTTCCTTATATTGACTTGAAATCTGATTCATATAACTTCTTCCCATCGGCCTTAATTTTCCCCTTTAGAGTCCCAAAGACAAGTCTAATCCACCTTCCATGTTATAATTCTTCAAATCTTTCTTTTCAAATCCTCTCTCCATCTTGGTTATCTTACGTCTAGATATTCTCTAATTGATAACATCTCTTAAAATTGAGCTCTGAACTCAGTAAACCAGATGTGGTCTGTAGTAGAGCACAGCATAACTCTTACTTGATTTTTTTGGACTTTGTAATCTATTAATGAAGTCTAAGACTGTGTGCTTTTCTTGGACACTATGCTTCATTGTTAGCTTATATTGAATTTGTAGTCAATGAAAACCCATGTCTTTCTCCCAATCTCCTCTCTAGTCATGCCTTCCATGTCTTATGTTTGTGCAGTGGATTTTCGAATGCAGGATTTTGTATTCTGATACTCCAAAAGATACAGAACCTAATAATAATTTTCCTTAAGCTTAGATTCAACCATGTGATTTCCTTACTTAGTCAGCTCCAGTAGTTTCCCTGTTTTTCTAGGATAAAATATAAACTCTCTTTAGCTTATAAAGCCTTACACAACTTGGCCCCCATTTATCTTTCCAGCTTCTTTGGACATTATTCTCCCTGCTGCACTCTGAGGTCCAGCCAAATTGGCCTTCTCTGTTCCTCAAACATGACAACCCATCTCCCATCTCTGGGTCTCTGTACTAGACATCCCTACTGCCTGAGATGTCCTTACTGGTGCCTTATAGAGTCTCTCTTGTTCTTTAAGACACAGCAAGCCTCCCAACTCAAGGAACTTCTTATTTGACTACTTTGTAGAAATTTCTATTTATTCAGTTTATTATTGTGCTTTCTGCATCTATGTCTGCAATTGCTATAAGCTCCTTACAATTAGGGAGTTTTATTCTTTGTCCTCGTTTCCCCTGTACCTAGCACAGGGACTACATAGGTGCCCAATAAATACTTGATGGTTATTGATCCATGTGCCTGTGCCTTCCAACAATGCAATTTGCAACTCCTCCATGCCTACCTATCCAATGTGACACTCATCCATGTCCTCTAATTAATTCACCACTAGGGCTCCACTTGTTGTTCTGGACGACTTCCTCAGAGTCTCTTGACCTTATGCCACTACCAGTGGAGAAAGTTGACTCTCTAGGTTATGCCTCATACTCTTTTTTTTAACCTTTACCTTCTGTCTTAGTATCAATTCTAAGATAGAAGAGTGGCAAGGGCTAGGCAATTGAGGTTAAGTGACTTGTAGGGTCACACAGCTAGGAAAGTTCTGAGGTCAGATTTGAATCCAGCTCCTCTTGACTATAGGCTTATCACCCTATTCCCTACCCCCTGTGCGACCTAGCTGCCCCATCCTTTATTCTTAAGATGTGAACAGGGGATCTTTTTTTTGGTGGGATATACATTTCTTCTCATTACCTCCTTTATTCCAATTTAGCCAGTGTAATTTTTTTTTTGGCATTATGCTATAGCTTGTTCACACCATCCTTGTGGGACTGCATTGTTCTTTTGATCCTCAGCTTCAGTTCTTCAAAGACAGTAGTATTAGCTGGCTCTACCAATTAAATAAACATCTATTGAATATCTACCCTGGGCTTTTATTACCCTGGAAGTAGAATGTGGCTGACAACACTATACAACTCTGCCTCACAAATCCAATTTACTTGCAAATCAAGACATCACACATTGATCCTCTTTGGAAATGAAGGATGGGGTGGCTAGGTAATATAATGGATAGAGCACCTAGTCTGGAGTCAGGAGGAACCTGGGTTCAAATCTGGACTGAGACACTTCCTAGCTGTGTAACCCTGGGCAAGTCACTTAACCCTGGATGTATAGAGTCCTTTTCTGTCTTAGAATTTTTACTGACAGTAAGGGTTTAGAAAAAAGAAAAAGGAAAGAAAAAAGAAAGAAAACGAAGGACGAACAACAATGTTCTAGGCCAGTGATGGCAAACCTATGACACACATGTAGCCATTTTCGATAACACGCGGCCACATGTGGCCTCATACAGAAAAGTATGGGGTCACATGCCGAGGTTGAAACATTTGCTGTAGTGTAGTGTAGACACTGTGCACTATAGATGACAATTCTACCTATATTAATTTACCTATTTTGGTTTATTAAATACAGTTATATATTACAATTATACATTTTTGTTATTTAAACTATAAATATCACAAAATTATGGTTTTTTTCACTAAGTGACACACCACCCAATTTAGGCTCATTTTTTTGGCAAATTTTGATACACCAAGCTCAAAAGGTTGCCCATCACTGTTCTAGGCACTATGTTAAGGGATAGAGATGTTAAAGAAAGCAAAAAGATAGTCCCTGCCTTCGAGGAGCTTACAATCTAATCTTATGGCCATTCTACACCACTGAAAGAGTATCAGTGACCCTTTATTCTTATTCTTTGGAGTTCTCAACTCTTTTATATACCTCCATGCTCTCAAAATTATCACCTCCAGGACGGACGGACTTCTTTTTAGTATATTTCATCTGTTCCAGTAGTTCTTTCCCACCTTTGTTTTCTTCAGTACTATTTCCCCTTCCTAAGGCCACCTGGCTTCTATAGAGCTCTTTCTATCATAACACACTGCCTCAGTAATAATGTAACTTCCAGATTTAGGTTAAGTAAAAGGTGGAGCTTCTTGAGAGCCTGCGTGGAAATCAGCTGCCGGGGAAAACACAGTTAATGCTTTATCTTGGTGCAGCCCTGCCTGAACTCTGAGCTTGATTTAGAAGCATCATTGAAAGCTCCTTTGCCAGGTATGATTCCATTGGCCATTAATTGTGGTAAGATGAAGTCTTGAGCAGGATATACAGAATCTCTGAGCACTGTCTCACCCCACTCGTGGCCCTACTGGCCTAGTTAGAGCTGCTAATCTCATTGCAGATGCTTTCCAATCAGGACAAAATTGCAGACGTGGATTTGTGAATGTCATTACTTACCCAGACACCTTAGCTAACTGTCGCCTCCTGGGAACATATTCAAAGCAAGGTATATGTGAGTGTCAGGAAAATGGATACTCTGAGGTTGTTTGATAATAACTGCCATATGGGCAGAAGGAAAATGGGCTGACTTGGCTTCTAACCCTAATGATGTTGTTTTGTTTCCCAGCATGCCATGTTCACAGCAATCCATAAGCATTACACCCTGGAGGACTGGAAGCTGTTTGCCACAAATCACCCAGAATGCCTGGAGGTATGATCACATCATGATTATTGATCATTTGATTCATGTCCAGCAGTGTGTATATTATATTGACAAGGGGGAAAACTCGAGTTTTCAAAGGAATTTAGATTAGAGAGAAGCATGATATTTAAGATGTATTATGTGATGTTTTTATGCAGAAAATGTGATTCTAAGGGTTTAGGTTAGATGACTTCTGGTATCTCAGATCTGGGATTCTGGGATTCAGTTCTAGGATTTTATCATCCAATAGTAGATTCAAATAATCAGGCAGACAGTGCTGCCTCCTGGGAAAGGGAAGTCCTAAAAATAGAAGAAACTAGATTGATTTTTTTTAAAGGGATGGGAGGAGCAAAGGAAGATCACTATATGGATTATCTAGGCAACTGACAAGATCCAAATTAAGGACAATATGGTAGGGGATCACTGTGTTATACTGTGAAGATGGGAATATCAAGGAATTAAGAGAGAATTTTTTTTAAAAGAAGAGGAACAACAGTCTGCTAGAAGGAAGCAATATCTCATAGTGAAAAGAGAACTAAAATCAGGGATATGATTTCAAATCCTACCTTTAACGCTCAACTACCTATGTGAGCATGAGTGAGTCACTTTGCTTCTTTAGGTCTCAGTTTCGTCAACTGTACAATGAGGAGGTTGGACTAGATTGTCTCCTATTATATTCCATTGATCCAGACCAACCTGGATCCTATAAATATTTACTGTTCTAAGGACAAGGATAAAAGATAGATTCTGTTTTTCAAAAGAGAAAACTACTTCCAGTTGGCTTCTGATCCTATCTGGAACATCAGCAAGCTGTTCAAAGACTTATTATTTAATAGGTTAAAGAAAGTAATGCAGAATTTTGTGTGACAGCAAACTCCTTACCTTTTTTTTTTAACTTGCTAATTCTATTTTGAGAGCTAACATATTGTGGCAGAAAGAACACTGGATTTTGGTGGCACAGTAGATAGAGTGCTGGGCCTGGAGTCAAGAAGACTCATCTTCATGAGTTCAAATTTGCCTCAGATACTTACTAGTTTTGTGACCCTGGGCAAGTCACTTAACTCTGTTGACCTCAGTTGCCTCATCTATAAAATGAACTGGAGAAGGAAATGGCAAATTACTCTGGTAACTTTGCCAAGAATACCCCAAAAGAGATCACAAAGACTTGGACAGGACTAAAAACAACTGAACCACAACAAAAACAAAGTTTGTAATAATATCTGTACTATCTACCTCTCAAAGTAGTTGTGAGATATTATATGAAAAAGTGATTTGTAAATCTTAAGTTGATATAAAGATTTGGAGAAGAAAAATGATTTGAATAAGACAGAGAAATTGGCGAAGGATCAGTATTAGAAGAGAAATTAATATGTGCCAGTCAGCACAGAGATAATGGGAATAAAAATCTGATGGGACCCAACAGTCACCTTAAGAAATTCAACCATGTCCAAAAGGACCTATTTGAGTTTCTTGCAGAAAATGTCTTTACTTTCCCTTGGGCCATGAACAGTTTTGAAAGGGATAATTAGAAGATATCAGCTCTGTTTCTGGCCCCAAATTCCAAGATGAAACCAAACATCATATAATTTCTAAATATAAAAGCAGCAGCTAGTTCCTTGTTTTCTTTCTTTTTTTTTTTTTTTTTAGATTTTTTTAAACCCTTAACTTCTGTGTATTGGCTTATAGGTGGAAGAGTGGTAAGGGTGGGCAATGGGGGTCAAGTGACTTGCCCAGGGTCACACAGCTGGGAAGTGTCTGAGGCCGGATTTGAACCCAGGACCTCCCATCTCTAGGCCTGACTCTCAATCCACTGAGCTACCCAGCTGTCCCCTTAGTTCCTTGTTTTCAACAAAGAAAAAGGAAGCATGATGGAAAAGAAAAGATAAAGTCAACTTTACTTCTTTATTCCTAAGGATTTTTTCAGTGGTTTTTGAGGCATTACTAACAGAAAATTCATCATCATCCACACTAGAGCTGCTCCCCATAGGACTAAGAAAGGTCACTCTGTGACTGCAAATTTCTGTCACCTCACTGATTGCTGCTGTTGAGGCTCCATGTTCTTTGTTACTTGAGCTGGTACATTGATTATGGCTGGATTCTGATTAAATAGAAGATGGTTCTCTAAGATAAAAGATTTCTGTGACTTGAACTCAGTGACTTGAGAAGTGGATATTTTATTTTCATTTTACAACTTGCCAGTGAATGTTTCCTTCCTTCACCTTTGTCCTACAACAGAACCTTTTTATAAAAAATCTTACCTTCTGTTTTAGAACCAATACTGTGTATTGACTCCAGGGCAGAAGAGCAGTAAGGGCTAAGCAATGGGGGTTAAGTGACTTGCTAGGAAGTGTCTGAGTTCAGATTTGAACCCAGGACTTGCCATCTCCAGGCCTGGCTCTCAATTCACTGAGCCACCTAGCTGAGCCCTTATGATATAACCTTTTGAGATTGTTAATGGATGATCAATGATTTTTTTTTCCCAACCGTCATTTATAAAATTCAGTTCTGGATAATACTTTACTAATCAGAACCTCAACCTTCATTATGAACTCTGAAAACCGGATTTGTTCTCCCTGCCCAGAGTTTAATTAGAAAGTGAAAATTTTATAGTTCATGAGTCCTGAGGAAGAACAGTAATCCAATCTTACTCACTCAACTCATGGAATTTCAGAAGGATTTGAGCAGCCATTTAGCTAGAAGAGTGATTCCCAAAGTGGGCGCTACCGCCCCCTGGTGGGAGCTGCAGCAATCCAGGAAAGCGGTGATGGCCACAGGTGCATTTATCTTTCCTATTAATTGCTATTAACATTTAAAAAAAAATTAATTTCCAGGGGGCTAAGTAACATTTTTTCTGTAAAGGGGGTGGTAGGCCAAAAAAGTTTGGACCAAGCTGGGTCTTTCTAAGAATCCCTTTGATAATATATTCAACAAGTAATCATTCCACATTTACTTAGATTAAAGAGCTCTCCTGAAAGAAAACTTACCATCTTCCTATTTGGGAATCACTAATTGTCAGTGAGTCTTTCCTTACACTGTGCTGAATTCTTTCTCTCACTTCCATCCATTACTCTAGGTTCTCTTTTGGAGCTAACAGGAGAAGTCTAAACCCACTTCCATATGGAAGGGGATAGGAGCTGGGCCTGTAATTTGAATGGTACAGGGAATTTACACATGAATAAGCTCTCCTCCCTTTACCAAAGCAGACTAGCACCTAGTTGTAACTTATATCCTTAGAGTTGCCTATCGCAGTCAAGCTCAGATAGAAACAGGGACCATGAAATCTTACATAAGGATCCCCATGGATCCATGTTGACTTCAGAAACTACATATTGACATTATCTATGTTTTATTATATTTTTTACTTTTGTTAACTATTTTCTGATTATATTTAAACAAATTCAACAGCATTCTAAGAATGTTTGATGCCTCTGATTTAAAGCACTGAGATGAAAGTGACTTTTCCAGGATTACCCAACCAGTATTTGGCAGAAGGAGGATTTGAACTCAAATCTTTTGTGATCAGATCTCTATTGACTATGCCTTGCCGCCTCCATGTAACATTCTTTCAAATGCTCAAAGGTGGTTGTCAGGCTTTTCCCTAATGTTCCTCTCCAAACTAAACATTACTAACAAAAAATACTACAAAACATTTATATGATTTGATTTCTGGGACTTTGACCATTCTGGTCACTCTTTCCTAAATATTCTTCAATATATTAATGTTTTCTGTAAAATGCAACTCTCAGCACTGAGCAAAACACACCCCATGTAGCCTGGCCAGGAGAGCATAAAGCAGGTTCTTGTGTTCAAGAGCTCTACACTATTCTTTGATGCCCATGTAACTCTGTTTCTGCTTCCACCAATATTCCCCCAAGTGTTCTCTGCTTCGCTTTCCCCTCCTTGGATTCCTGCAGGCCCCCTATGAGCCTTATCTTCTCAATCTCCAGTGCTACTCTGTAAATCCTAACTCCTAGTCTCCCCCTCAATCTCATCCCTCAACCCCGTTACGTTTTAACTCTTCTGTTTCACTTGAATACTAATGTATACTCTTCCAGTAATAGGTCCCACCCTATAAAATTTCAGTGATCCATTTGAGATCAAATCTGTTCCCTTTCTTTAGGATTTAGGGATAGCGCATTGACACAGTGTTTAGAGCAATGACTCTGGAGTCAGTTAGACCAGAGTTCAAATCTAGCCTCAAATACTAGTTGTGTAACCCTTGGCAAGTTCCTTAAACCTCTGTGTGCCTCAGTTTCCTCAACTGTAAAATGGATAGCAATTACACTAACTTCCCTAGGTTGTTGATATGACTAAATGAAATAATGGCTATAAAGTACTTAGCCCAGTGTATGGCACACAGTAGACACTGTATAAATGCTAGACGTTGTTATTGTTATTATTATTGACATCTCTTATCCTCCTTGCTTATCCCTCATACTTTGTATATATCTGAAGCTGTGGGCTTGACTGCCATATCTTTTTTTAGATTTCCTCTCTTGGAGAATTTGAGAGATGCATCTACTGCTGTTTTTCTTCCTATCTTCTATTGTTAATAGCCAGGTAGATGTACATAGATGGATTTCTCTCCTTCCCTTCACTTCCCTTTCTTTTCAGTTTAAAAGCCCCTTTGATTAGATTTGCAAGATACCAGGCATATACCTTTGATTCAATTTGGAAGACTATAACATGTTTCCACTAGACAGACAAATGAATAGATGGCAGAATTTTAAGTGGGAGGCAGCCGGATGCAAACTGAAGATTTGAGGCCCGTATCCTGCCAGAGTTAATCTTTCTGGTTAGTTTATTTAATCCCTATGACCCTTCCTCGTCTCTTTATCTATAAAACAGAAGGATTAATATTGTGTCACTTACATTAGAGGATTGTGGTCAGTTCAGATAAGGCATATAAAGTTTTCAAACAGTAAAATGCTACATAAAAATAAATTATGATTATGACTTCTAAGAAAAGAAGGAATATAGATTGGGTTGGAAATAGAGTCACATCAACACTATGATAACAAGGCCAGAGGGAAAATAGTGTGATTTCAGTGGGATGGAAGGCCTTTCCCCTCCACAGAAATGTCTTTAAAGGATATAAAGCTAAAATTCTAGAAAGAGAATCTCCTACTTAAAACTACATTAAGGTGTTTGTTTTTTTTTCTTAAAACCCTTTCTGTATTAGAATGAGTATTGGTTCCAGGGCAGAAGAGTAGTAAGGACTAGGCAAGGAGGGTCAAGCAACTTGCCCAGGATTACATAGCTGGGAAATATCTGAGACAAGATTTGAACCCAGGACCTTCTGTCTCTAGATCTGAATCTCTATCTAATGAGCCACCTAGCAGCCCCAAGTAGAACTTATCTCCACAGTATGTAGAGGAGAGGAGGATAGAAAGCAGTGGCTCAAGTCACCGAGGGTCTTAGAGTTAAGGAGAGGGGAACTAGACCAGTAAGCATTCGGTATTTAGTCACTATGCTTGGCCCTGACCATACAAGGATTTCTTGACCTCAAAGGCATTATATTTTAATGGAGGAGACAAATATGAACAACTATGTAAATTCAAGATAAATAAGTAGAAGTAGAAGGTAATCTCAGAAGGTAGGAACTAGCTGCCTGAGGGAAGAGGGATGGGGAAAGGACCTCCTGGAGAAGGTAGGATTGAGCAGAGTTGAGGAAGGAGACAATTCCAAGAATGGGGGAGAGCCAGTGTAAAGCTATAGTCAAAAGAATAGAGTATTGTGTTGGGGAATCAAGAAGGCCAATGTCCTTATATATCAGTGATGGTGAACCTTTTAGAGATGGAGTGCCAGGCTCGGGTCCCTACCCCACCCCCCCAGACCAAGTGCTGTGCTCATCTCCCCCCCTCCCCCGGACCACATTCTGTGGCTCTCCCCCAACCAAGTGCTGGGTATGCCCTGCACTCCCCTCCCTTACCCCCCTGCCAGAGGATGGAGGAAGCACTCCCACTGGACTGCTAGGCAGAGGGGTGGGTGATGTGGTCAGGTGCATGTGGAAAGGGGGGAGGGGAGCAGTCCAGCTGTGCCTCCCTCTGGCTTTCTAGTTAGGAATTCTGTCAAACTGTGCTGCAGGGATAGGGGCACTGGGTCCTTGGCATGCGTGCCCACAGAGGAGTCTCTGTGTATCATCTCTGGCATGCATGCCATAGGTTTGCTATCATGGTTATATCTGGGTCATAGAATATAGTAGAAGGGAGTAAAGTATTTTTGTTTTTTATTCATTTTCAATTATGTCCGACTCTTTATGACCTCATCTGGGATTTTCTTGGCAAAGATACTAGAGAGGTTTGCCATTTCTTTCTCCAGCTCATTTTTCAGGTGAGGAAACTGAGGCAAATGGGGTTATATGACTCTTCCAGGATCACATAGCTAGGCAGGATTTGTACACGGGTCTTCCCAACTCCAAGTCTGGCACTCTACCCACTGTGCTACATAGGTGCCCTATAACAACAAGTGAAAGCCCTTAAAAAAACTAAACAGGATTTTTATTTGATCCTGGAGGTAAAAGGGAGGTGTTGAAGCTTGTTGAGTGTGAAAGTGACATACTAAAACCTGTGATCTAGGGAGATAATTTCTGGTAGCTTAGTGGTGGGTGATTTGGAGTGGGAAGAAACTTGAAGAAAGGAGGCCAATGAGAAGGCACCTGTAGAAGTCCAGGTGTGAAAGGTGAGGCCATTTACCTGTCAGAAAAGGAAGGAGAGAGATTCTAGAAATAAACTTCTTTGAGTTGATTGTAAACTCCTTAAGGGCAAAGCCTGGTTGTGTGTGTGAGTGCATGTATATGTGTGCACGTGTGTTTTGTGTGTACACATGTGTGCACACATGCATATAAAACACACATGTATATGTGCTGTATATTTATTTGTGTGCATGTATATACCTATGCATGTGTATTATGAACATGTGAGTGTGTCACACATGCACATATATGCATAATGTTTAATGTGAGTATATAGTGTGTATACCAGGCGTACACAATGCAACACACATGTGTGCCATACACACACTGTGTCCCTATATCTCACACATGTGTGCATCATGTATGTGCCCACATTTCCTATTTGTGCCGTGTGTATGTATGCGTGTGTATTGTGTATATGCCTATGTGAATATGTGTGGCAATGAGTACACGTGTATGTTTTTGTGTATTATATGTGTGTGTTCATGTGTGTGTGTGTGCATGTACATGTTTGAGTGTGTTTGTGTGTATGTGTAGGTGTCTTTAGCACCTAATTCAGTGCCTGGAATGAGGTGGGATCACAAAATCACCGATTTCAAGCGAGGAGCTTTCCTTGGAAGAAATCAGAGCACTTAAAGACAGAATTTGAATCTAGGTCTTTGTGACTCAGCCTGGCATTCTCTCTACTGTCTCATCTAGCTTCCTAGGTAGAGTACAGATGAGTGTGGAGACTCTGAAAGCAGGCTGATGTTTCACTGAGATCCGTGCAGCTTTAATGTTGCCCACTTTATCAGCTCGTGTTTCTAGAGCACTTTTTCTTGACGCTTCATCTTCACATAGCTCAGGAGACAGGTGATGAAAGTATTATTGTTCCCACTTTAGAGATGAAGAAACTGAGACTCAAAGATGATTAGTGACTTACCTCACTGAGGGCACCTAGGTGGGCACAGTAAGGGCAACTGAAGACAACTGTGAAGTGAAGCAGTGGATAGAACACCAGATCAGGAATAAGGAAGACCTGAGTTCAAATGTGACCTCAAAATCTTGCTACCTGTGTGACCACGGGCAAGTCACTTTGCCCTATTTGCCTAAGTTTCCTCATTTATAAAATTAGCTGCAAATGACAAATAACTCCACCATCTTTGCTAAGAAAACACGAAATGGGCTCATGAAGAGTGGGACACAACTGAAATGACTGAACAATTCATCAGAGTTGGGATGTAAACCCAGGTCTTCTGACTTCAGGACTTAAGCATTCTTCATAGCACATAACTGCCTCCACTTATGGATATGACATATTGTGATGGCACATGAGAAAGAATCTGGAGCCAGAGAACCTAGAAACAAATCCCATTTCTAAGACCTTAATGGTCAAGTCATCTCAGCTCCTTGGGCCTCAGTTTCTTTGCCTGTAAAATAAAGAATTAGACAAGATGACCTTTAAGGACTTCTTGAACTCTCTATCTGGGATCTCTGTTAATATTTTTTGAATGATATTTTCCCCATTAGAAATCAGCTACATGAGGACAAGAACTGCTTTGGTTTTGTCTTTGAATCCCCAGAATTTAGCACATTTACTATGTGCTGTGTACCTGGTACACAGTTGTGGTTGTTCAGTCATTTCAGTTATGTCCAACTCTTTCTGATCCCTGTTTGGGGTTTTCTTGACAAAGATACTGGAGCACTTGCCATTTTCTTCTCTAACATATTTTACAGATGAGGAAATTGAGGCAAATAGGGTGAAGTGACTTAGTCAGGGTCACAGGGCTAATAAGTGCCTAAGGCTGGATTTTAACTCAGGAAGATGAATCGTCCTGACTCTAGGGATAGTGTTCTACCTTCTATATCACCTAGATGTCCTACCAAGTGTGCAGTAAGTTCTTATTAGCTGATTGACTGATCAATCTAGCCAATACATGGACTGATTATGAAAATGAGAGCAGAATTGGGGAAAGAAAGGCTTCCCAAATGACCGAGATCTTGTTGATTTCTGGAAGAATTTTCTGATCAAGATCTTGGTCTAACAATATTTGGCAAGTTAATGGTAGAGATGGAAAGTGAGCTCAGGCTTCCTGACTTTGAGGTCAGTTTAATGACCTGGTCAGCTTCATTTCCACTGAGGTCTGTTACCTCAAAACTTGTCCCTCATGACTGATCTGGAATGTGCCTCAGTACATCATTGGTGAGTGGGTTGCAGTTGAGTCTGTGTTTTTCCGAGCACTGCCATTCATGCCGTTTTTTTGTTCATTTGTCCAGCATGTAGCTGTGAGCTCAGGAAGTGGGCAGAATGATCTGGACAGGATGAGCAGTATCCTGGAGGCTGTGCCACAGATTAAGTATATCTGTCTGGATGTGGCCAATGGGTATTCGGAGCACTTTGTGGAATTCGTGAAACTCGTCCGAGCCAAATTCCCAGAGCACACCATTATGGTAGGTATGGCAGAACACACTGTTTTTGGTGGAGAAAGAACAGAGTAAGGGAAGCTGGGAGGGAACAAGGGAAAGAGTGAGCTACACTCATGAGTCCTTCAATGCCCCTTGTAAAAAAGAGAGTGATTAGGAAAAACATGAGAAACTGCCATGGAAAACCTCATAATTCTCCATTCCTTGCCAAAATGAAGTCTATTAGAATAGTTCTGATCATCAGTTCTTTTTTTAAAAATCCCTCACCTTCCATCTTAGAATCAATACTATGTATTGGCTCTAAAACAGAAGGCAGTAATGGGGGACAAGTGATCCAGGATCACACAGCTAGGTAGTATCTGAATCCAGGATGTCCCATCTCCAGGCCTGGCTCCCTATCTTCCAAGCCATCCAGCCGCTCCCATTCACCAACTTTGAAGAACAGCATCCCCTCTTATCTTTGTTAAATATTGTCAGTTCTTTCAATCAAGTCATGCCATCCCCCAACATCCATCCTTTTCTCTCCAAAGATATTTACTAAGATCCATTTTGCTAATGTAACACTTCAAAGGATCTATAATTTCATCAGGATGAGTACTTCTTTCCTGATACATAGCACACATTTCTTACACCTTAGCAGACAATTGATGATTTTGTTCAGATTTATCCTTTATCAGCTAATCCTCTAATGAGGAACCTCGATGAACTCAGCTGGGCTGGTTTTGGGGGAGTAAACATCCCCATTAGTCACCGTCTCATCATATCTGAATACTTTCTGGGTCATGGAATCATAAACTCAGAGATTTAGAACTAGAAAACAACCTTAGAGGCCACTGAGTCCAAACCTTCATTTTATAGGTGAGGAGCCTGATAAAAAAAAAGGGGAAGTGATTTGTCCGGGTTCACATAACAAGGAAATGTCTAAGTTGGGATTTGAACCCAATTATTCTTTTTTTTCCCCCTCAATCCTCATCTTCTGTCTTAATATCAATTCTAAAACAGAGAGAGGCAAGGGCTGGGCAATGGGGGCTAAATGACTTGCCCAGACTCACATGGCTAGGAAGTATCTGAGGCCAGATTTGAATCTGTGTCCTCCTTAATCTAGACCTAGCACTCTGTTCATTGTGCTACTTAGCTGCCCCAAACCCAGGTATTCTTGACTCCAGGTACAAAGCTCCATCTGCTGCCTAACATTATCAGGTGGGAGGACCTAGATCACGTGCTCAGATGATGGTGGCGAGCATTTATGTGGCTTTCAAAGGTTTGCAAAATAATTTACAAATATTATCTCATTTAATCTTCACAACCACCCTGTTGAGATAGGTACTATTTTTAGTACCCATTTTTATTTTTTATATCATTATATATGATATATTATTATTTAGTATATTTATTATATTTAGTACCTCATTTTCAGATGAGGAAACTGTACGTGTCTGAGGTCGGATTTGAACTCAGGTCTTTCTGACTCCAGGTTAGAGCTGCCTTTGTTACAGTCTATCTTATCCTATACTAAAGTAATATAACATAAATAACACTTTAAAATAATTTGAGATCATTGACAAGATTTACAGTTGGCCTATCTTTGTCTTTAAACTTTTTTTGCTTATAGCACGTTATTAATCTTTGCTGAAAGGAATCTTGGCACATGATGGGGGACTCAATTAGATGTTAAAATTCTATATAGTTGGAGCAGGCAGTTATTGAGGTTCTGTATCATTGGAGCATTCAAATGGAAGTTCTATATGATTCTGGCAATTTGGGAGTGTGGGGTGTGGACAAAATACCCCAATCAGCATTAATAATAATAATAATAATAAAGCAACAACAATAATAATTAGCATTATATAGTACTACAATGTGCTAGACACTGCATTAAGCACTCTGCAATTATTATCTCATTTTATCCTCCCAACATGTGTGGTAGATAGATGCCATTATTCACTGACATCTTAAAATGAGGAAACTGACAGAAATCAAGTTACTTTTCTTAAAGTCACTCAGCTAGTGTCTGAGCAGGATTTGAACCCGGATCTTCCTGACTCCAGGCCCAGCCCTTTATCCTTTGCCCCAGCTAGTTACCTCTGACTACTTTTCCAAGGGAACACATTTCTCCTTCATTTCATTCCATTCTTGTGGTCAATAATTGCTCAGCCCATTTTGAAGACTGTCGAATGACTTTGTTGGCATCTCCTAGGAGGGAGGAAGTGATTTGGGGGTTTTAACTAGAAAAACAAGATGACCTGGAATCCATTTCCATGATTTTCTGAGGAAAAGGGAAAAAGAGAAGAATTAGGAAGAAATTTGGTTAGAAAAAACCATTGTCCAAAAGCAGGCTCTTTTTTCATGTATGTCTCTTCCTCCACTCTTTCATTTTTTAAGATAATTTTATCAATGCCTTGTGTTGACTGTGATCATTTCCCCTTATTTGTGTCCTGCTCCTCCCACCTGTTCCATTCCTCCTTTGTAACTCAGGATATCATTTAAGCAAAAACAAGAGCCATAGCAACCAGACTTGTTCTGACCAGCACATACCACATTCCATTTTTGGCTTATCTTTAAACTTGATTTATCCATGTTTTTTGCTCTTCTCAGGTAAAAAAAGCCAGTTGTGGAGCAGAGAGATACAGGTGTAACTTTATAAATACATCTTATAAAACTTTATAAAACCTCAGTTTCTGCCTACACCAACCCTGTGAGATAGATTCTATTAGAATCAGGTATTCTCAAACTTTTTAGCATCCTAGACTTCTTTGGCAATATGAACAAATCTATGGACACTTTCTCAGAATACTGTTTGTAGCCTACATTAATAATTGAAGGAAATATTAATTTTTATTTGGAAGTTAGTGAAAAAAAGATATTTTTCTTCATCCAAGTTCCCAGACTCTAAAATCTGTGCATGGATTCATAGGAATCCATGGACCTCTGGTGAAGAACCCTTGTCTTGATAATAAATTTACAGATATGGAAGCTGAGGCAAAGGCAAGTAAAGTAATTTGTCCAAGGTCACACAGATAACACAATATCTAAGGTGAAATTTAAACCGAGGTTTCCATACCTCCCTTCCATACTTCCAGCTACTACATCATGGTAAGTTGTACTAATGCCTTTGGTTTTTATATCACTATCCTTCCTGGGAATAACCCCTTTCCCACCTTCTCCAAATTGAATCCTCTTGTATAACAAAGGAAAACAGTTAAGCAGAAACACCTCAAATATTGACCATGTCTAATAAAAATAAAATTTATATACATAAACATATATATAATATTATGCATGTGTTTTATATATATAACACATTTATATATATATAACACATTTTGCTCTAGCAGTCATGGAAAGTATTTTTATTAATTGTTTTCTGAGATCACTAATTATTTAGAATTGAATTTTCTTAAGGAATTTTTCATTTATATTGTGGGAGTCATGTGTGTTATTCATTAGGTTCTGCATGTTTCACTTTGAATTGGTTCATACAAATCTTTATAGGCTTTTCTGATTCTTTATATGAGCCATTTCTTAATGCATGACAATATTCCATTACATTTATATGGCACACTTTATTCAGCATTTAATTAATCGGCCTTATTTGATAAGTTTCCACTTTGTTTCCAGTGCAACATATGATACAATTAACTTTTGTTTTTTATATTTTTTTAAACCCTTAACTTCTGTGTATTGGCTCCTTGGTGGAAGAGTGGTAAGGGTGGGCAATGGGGGTCAAGTGACTTGCCCAGGGTCACACAGCTGGGAAGTGTCTGAGGCCGGATTTGAACCTAGGACCTCTCATCTCTAGGCCTGATTCTCAATCCACCAAGCTACCCAGCTGCCCCTAAGCAATATTTTTTTTCTTTTTTCTTTTTTTAAATCCTAATATCTTATATATATATATATATGTATACATATATATATATATATATGTCCTTCTATATTAATTTTATTTGTTACAGGGCTAGGCAATGGGGGTTAAGTGACTTGCCTAGGATCACACATCTAGGAAGTGTCCGAGGTCAGATTTGAACCTAGGACCTCCTGTCTCTAGGCCTGGCTCTCAATCCACTGAGTCATCCAGCTGCCCCCAATTAATATTTTAAAATACGTTGTAACTTAGTTTCTGTCTTTGACTTCCTTGAGGTATAAATACATGGTAGTTGAGATGCCTGGATAAAAGAGTATAACAAATTTAGACAATTTTCTTACATAATTTTAAATTGATAGCCCAAATGTTTGGACCAATTTGTAGCCTCATCTAAAGAGCATTCATGCTGGTCTTTCCATAGCCCATCCAACATTGTATCTGACTTTGTCATCTTTGATAATTCCAGTTCTTTGGAATTGTGGATCCTTATATTGATATAAGTCTTTCACAATTGATCATACATTATTGGTGTTGCTGTATACAACGCTTTAGTTTTGCTCACATCACTTTGCATTGGCTCATATAAGTCTCTCCAGGTTTTTCTGAAATCATCCCCTTTATTAATTCTTATAGCATTATAGTATTCTATGAAAATCATAGACCATAACTTGTTCTGTAATTCCCCAATTGATGGGTATCCTTTAAGTTTCCTTTTTTTCCTACCACACAAAGAGCTGCTATAGATATTTTGTAAATATGAGTCCTTTTCCTTTTACTATCTTTGGGTTATAGAACTACTGCTGATATTGTTAGGTCAAAGGGTACATATAGTTTTATAGCTCTTTAGGCATATTTCCAGACTATTCTCCAGGATAGTTGGATTGGATCACAGTTCCAATGGTGTGTTTTTCTTTATCTCCTCCAGTATTTATCATTTTCCTTTTCTGTCTTCTTAGTCAATTTGATAGGTGTGAGGTAGTACCTCATTTCATATGACTATATTTTTAACCTTAATTTTTCATCTTAGAATCAATATTGTCACTTCTAGGGCTGAAGAACAATAAGGGCTAGGCAATGGGGGTTAAGTGACTTGCCCAAGGTCACACAGCTAAGAAGTGTCTGAGGCCAGCTTCGAATCTAGGACCTTCCATATCTAGGGTTGGCTCTCAATCCATTGAACTGCCTAGCTGCCCCACATATGTCTTTTGAAAGCTTTAATTTCTTCTTCTGAAAACTGCCTATTCATTTCCTTTGACCATTTATTAATTAGACAATTATTTTTCTAAATTTGACTCAGTTCCTTATATATTTGAGAAATAGCCTTATCAGAGAAATTTGTTATAAAATCCCCTCCTCTACCTCAAGTTTCCAGCTTTGTTTTTCATTTTTGTTTCATTGGTTTTGTTTGTACAAAAACATTTGAATTTTATTCAATCAAATCTAAAATAAAAACATTTGAATTTTATTCAATTAAAATTAAACATTTTAATTTCTATGGTCCTTTTTATTTTTTGTAGCTCAGGAATGATTCCCTTATTCATAGATCTTACACGTCATTTTTTTCCATATTCCCCTAATTTATTTGTGATATCTCTCTTTATGTCTAAATCATGTACCCATTTTGACCTTATCTTGGTATATGGTGTGAGATGTTGTTCCACACCTAGTTTCTGCCAAATTGCTTTCCAGTTTTCCCATCTGTTTTTGTTGAATAGTGAATTCTTCCTCTAATAGTGTGGATCTTTTGGTATGCTAAAAATTGACTAAAGTGTTTGTATCTTCTGAACCAAAGATCTCATTGGTAGGCATATACTCCAAAGAATTCAAAGATAGAATATTAGGTTGCTTATTTTCTCAGGGAGAGGGAGGAGGAAGCAGAAAGAGAGAAAGTATTTGGAACTCCAAATTAAAAAACAAACAAACAAATATTAAAAATTACTTTGCATGTAACAGGGGAAAATAAAAAATGATTTTAAAAATGAAGAAATCAAAGAAGAATGGAAAGACAATATAAATTTGATGCAGAGTATAGTAAATAAAACCAGGAAAACAATTTACACAATTCTTATTGAACTGAAATTATAAACAACAAAATGAAAGAAAACACTTTAATTTTAATGACCAAGTTTGACCTGAAAAAAAAAGATGAGAAAATACAATTTTATATTCCTTGCAAAGATGAGGGATCAGAAATATGGAAGATTACACACACTATCAAATTCTGTTGATGTGTTGGTTTTGCTGAGCTTCTTCTTTCTCTTTTTTTCTTCTTTGCTAGAGTGTTTGGTTCTCTGACATGGTGCCAGAATAATTTGACAAATTAGAGTAATTTGATAAATGCTTTTTGTCTTCGTAGGCTAGGAGGAGAATGGAAATATTTTGAAATAAAGTTAATATAGAAACGAGATATCCATAACAACCAAAAATAAAGACTTCTTTCTCTAACCATTCTCTATTTTTTTTTTCAGTGAGATGATCTTTTGTTATGAGGTAATATATCTACATGCAGTGTTGTGGTAACAATTAAGGTAAACTGAGGCAGCTCCAAGCATGATCAACTTATTAGTAAATCATGAATTTACCAGTAATTGGATCTTAGATTCCTTAGGAAACTTAAGAACATGAGGTGAGGTGAGCTAGCCTTTAGTTTTTCTGGGAAGCAAAGAACAAAGAATAAGACTTCATCGGCAAAAAATAAATTATGTTTGGCTATGAACCTAAAGAAAATGACATGATTATCTGGAAATTGAGAATGTGTGCCTAGTAACAACCCTTCTTGTCATTAAAAAATGCTAATTGATTTATGGAGTCCATCTGCATCCTGCTGGGCTTGTTAGTGGAACAGAGATGACAGACTTCCTGGTGCTCACCTGTATCTTTCAAGGCTTCTTAGTGAGATAACAGACCTCCCATAATTGTACATGGGTATGTAAGACTCATTAGTAAAATAATAGGTCTCCCTTAATTGTGTATTGGCATAAGATATTTAGAGATAGTGTATTTCTTTGAACTTAGGTAATTTATGAGACAACTTTGCTCAGAGAAGGTCAGATTTCTAAACCTACAAACTTAACTCAGAGACAAAGAGAGGGACTTAAGTAATTATACAAAATGCCTAATAGTAATTTAGTAGTATCTGTCATAGATTACAAATAGGAATTAAAGACAATGATAGAATTGATTAAGGAATGAAATCAATTGTATTTTCTCAGCAGTTTCTGTGCTTTTCTAAAGCTAATTTCTGCTAAACTCCTTCCAAGTTTCTTGGCATTTTTTTTATCACATGAGGAATCTTTCCTCCAATAACTTATTTTCTTGAGCTTATTAGATATTGGGTTACTATTTTTGCTTGCTTCTACTTCATACTTACCTCTTCTGTTCTACTGATCTTCTTTTCTATTTTTTTTGACCAAAATCAAGTAGATTTGCTTTATTATCTAACTTGAAGTCTGGTAATGCTGTCCTATGCTTTTTACTGTTGCCTTAGATATTTTAGAGGTTTATCTAAATGAATTTTGCTATTATTTTTATCTAGTTCCATAAAGTGTCCCCTTTGTAATTTGATCAATATTATACCAAATATATGAATTCATTTATAATGTATTAATTTTTTTATATTGGCATATCCCAATCTTGAGTGTTTGAAAAGCCCCTCCACTTAGTTATCTGATTTTATATTTTATATTAGTATTTATATAGATTTTTCATGTTTTCTGAAAGTTCCTTCTCAGATACTCCCAGTACTTCTTTCCTATTGATTATTTTTTATTTTTAATTGATATAATTTGTTTTTATATTGCATTTATTTACTTTCTTGAAATTTCGAATCAATCAATTAATTAATTAAGAACATTTTCCCATGGTTACAGGATTCACATTCTTTCCCTCCCCTCTCCCCATCCCACTCCCATAGCCAATGCACAATTCCACATTCCACAAGGATACATCCAATGTGTCATTGATCAAGACCTATTTCCATATTATTGATGTTTGCACTAGGGTGATCATTTAGAGTCTATATCCCCAGTCATATCCCCATCAACCCATGTGACCACACAGTTATTTTTCTTCTTTGTTTCTACTCCCACAGTTCTTCCTCTGAATGTGGATAACATTCTTTCTCATAAGTCCCTCAGAATTGTCCTGGATCATTGCATTGCTGCTAGTAGAGAAGTCCATTACATTCCATTGTACCACAGTGTATCAGTCTCTGTGTATAAGGTTCTCCTGGTTCTGTTTCTTTCACTCTGCATCAATTCCTGGAGGTCATTCCAGTTCACATGGAATTCCTCCAATTCATTATTCCTTTGAATACAATAGTATTCCATCACCAACAGAAACCACAGTTTGTTCAGCCATTCTCCAATTGAAGGGCATACCCTCATTTTCAATTTATTTAAAAAAAGAACAAAAAAAAAGAAAGAAGTCATTTTGGGGATCCAGAGCTGAGAGGGAGAGCAGAAGCTTGTGGGAGTGAAAATATTTTTCTTATTATTAAAGACCCTTTTCTCTTGACTTTCCAAAAAAGAAAGAAAGAAAGAAAAAAAGAAAGAAAGAAAGAAAGGAAGGAAGGAAGGAAGGAAGGAAGAAAGAAAGGAAGAAAGAAGTAAATAGTTCAACAAAGCCAACAAATACAGCAACTAAAACGTTCCATAGTTTTGATCCTCAATTCAGGGATTGCACTCTCTCATTCTTTCTTTGGGACCTAAGCTGTATCACTATCATTGAACAATTCCCAGTTTCTTTTTTTGTTTGTTTTTTCACTTCCACCATAATAGTAATTGTGAATATTCTTTTCCTGGTACTAGTTAGTATATTTTGCATCAGCTTATGTCAATCTTCCCTGTTTTTCTGAATTCTAAGAATCATCATTTCTTATGGCGCAATAATATTCCATTAGTTTCATATATCACAATCTTGTCATTCTCCAATCAATGAGCTTTTGTTTTCAGTTAGTGGCTAGTTAAAAAAAATATTTTAAAGAAGATTTGGGGTAGAATACTAGATCTGGAGTCAGGAAGATTTTAGTTCAAATCTGGCCTGAGACACTTAATAGCTGTGTGATCTGTAACAAATTACTTGACCTTGTTTGCCTTAGTTTCCCTATTTGTAAAACAGGGATAATAATATCACCTACCTTCTAGGGTTGTTGTGAATATTAAATGAGATAAAAATTTAGCTTAGTGCCTAGCACATAATAAGTGGTATAAAAATGTTGACTATAATAATAATGTCATATTTTACATTATATGTATATATATCACTATATGTTCACCATTTAAATGCAGATGGAAAGACTAAGACAACAAAAGGATCAAGATTTCCCCTAATATTGCATAGTGGTAGTGATGTGCACAAAGTTGTTTGGGGTCTTGTCCAAGGAATTGATTAATGGCTTAAACTGACTCCATTGCAAGGAAGCAAGCTTTATTATAAGAGAATATAATAACAGAGTAGCTTCTATAATAAGTAAGGTAAGCAAAGATAAAGGTGGGAAGCAGGGTAAAAGTGGGTAGGGGTTTTCAGGAAAGCTTTTTATCTTGATTAGTTACCAAATAAGGGGTCATTTGTTTGGTCAGTTGTTGCCCTGTGTTTCCAAGGAACTGACATCACTTTACCCATGGCCCATTTTGGTCTGTGTGGCTTTAGCCAGGATTCACTCTAGTTAGCCACAGGGGAGGGAGAGGAGAAACCTCAGTGTGAAAGAGATGGTAATGCTATATAAAATACCCCAGGGTAACTGAAGGTCAAGTTTTGTTCTTTTCTGCACAGACTCCAAAGAAGGGCAGTGATTATGGAAACTGAGCATTGTTTGAACCTAGTCCTGTGTGACTGGGGAACTGAACTACCTGTTCTTGCTGTTCAGAACCTCCCAATCAAGGACCTAGGTTATGTTTAAAGATTGATGTAAGGAGTTTTCTCTAATTGTGAATCTATGCAACTCATATGTCTTATCTGAAAGGTGACCCCATTCTAATCAACTAGTTATTGTTTCTGTGTTCTTCTGCTTGTTTACAGCTTCTTGGCAGGGTTTGTGGGACATTTCAACCAACATTAGTACCTTTGTCACAGTGGGGAGAGCGGAAAAATCTCTTTGTTGTCTAATACAAGTCACCTTTTTATTTATTTTCATAATTCATATTTCTTTGCATGATTTAACATTGTGACCAAGTTTGCGCCTCTCCAACCTGAGGTGGGTCAAAGAAAGTAGACTGTTTATAAAGCCAGAGAGGGTTCAAGGATTTGCTGTGGAGGTCAGGGAGACTTTGGCTTCTTTTTTTGCAACTCCAATGTGACCTATTGGCCTCATAAAGGGGGTTTGATCAACAAATAAGCAATTCTTTTGCTTTTAAGCTAGCTCATTTGTTAACGCATCTTTATTCCCAGATTTTGAGAGTGTGGTGGAGTAAGCATACACCAAAGCAAAAACTCCCTTAAATATTTTCCTTGTGAGCAGTTCTGCAAGTCTCCTCCGGTTGCTGATATTCTGTCATTTTCTTAGAAACTAGCTTCCTAGCAGTCCAAGGCTCTGCTTGACTTTATTGGGGTCAGTTTTTGTAAGTAGGCATTCTCCTTGTCTCTTGTCAGTAGGTGAGCATCAAAAGCCCTTCACAGACTGGCCCCTTCCTACCATTCCAGGTTTCTTACACTTTATTCCCATCCACCAACTTTATAAATCTAGCCATAATGGCCTATTTGGTAATCGTTTATGTAGGAGACTCCACATCCTGACTTTATACTTTTGCACTGGTTGCCCCTCAGGCCTGGAGTGCTCCATTTCCTCATCTCCACTTCTTGATTTCCTTGGTTTCCTTCAAGACTTAGTTCAATTTGGGGGGGGGGCAGTTTGTTGTGGTTGTTGTTGAGGTTTTTCAATGATGTCTGACTCTTCATGACCCCTTTTGGGATTTTCTTGGCAAGTATACTGGAGTGGTTTACCATTTCCTTTACTAGCCCATTTTACTGATGAGGAAGCTAAGGCAAACAGATTGAAGTGACTTGCCCAGAGTCACACTGCTAGTCTGAAGCTGGATTTGAACTTAAGTCTTCCTGACTCTAGGTTCAGTGCTCTAGCTACTGTGTTGCCTAATTGCCCTACTTTGTTTCAAAATTGCCTGAATTCCTTCCAATAACTTCCTACTCCTCCTTCCCAAAGAAGTCTTCAATAAAACAAAGAAGATTTTTAAAAAAATCCTTACCTTTCATCTTAGAATCAATACTGTGTATTGATTCCAAGGCAGAAGAGTGGTAAGGGTTAGGCAATGGGGGTTAAGTGACTTGCCCAGGGTCACACCACCAGTCTGAGACTGGATTTGAATTTAGGTCTTCCTGACTCCAAGTGCAGTGCTCCATCTACTGTGTCACCTAGCTGCCCCTACTTTGTTTTAAAATTTACTATATATACCCTTACCTTCTGTCTTAGAACCAATACTGTGTATTGGTTCCAAGGCAGAGCAGTAAGGGCTAGGCAATGTGGGTTAAGTGATTTGTCCATAGTCACATAGCTAAGAAGTGTCTGAGGCCAGATTTGAAAGTAGGACCTCCCATCTCAATCCACTGAGCCACCTAACTGCCCCCAGAAAAATATTTTTAAAGAAAAAGAAAAGTTGATTAATTTATTGAAAAATTCTGAAAACATAAATAATGTTCCACATCTGTAAATCTTCCACCTCTGTAAAAGAGTGACAGTAAAGGGTGTCATATTCTCATATCTCTTCTTTGGTGCCATGCTTATTCTTTGTAATTCTACAATATTCTCTTTCCATTGTTTTATGGTGGTTATTCTTTCCATTTACAATGTTGAAGTCATTGTGTATGTTGTTTTCTTGTCACTGTTTAATTCACTCTACATCAGTTCATCTAAATCTTTCTATGATTCTGTCTTCACCATGCTTATCATTTATTACACTATAGTGGCATTCCATTCCATTCATATACCATAATTTATTCTTGTTCTTAACTATTAACTTCCCCCCCACTAAATAGTGATTTACTTTGTTTCCATTTCCTTAATACAATGAAAATATGTTGCTATAAATATTTTGGTACATATGATGACTGTCTTCTTATCAATATATGCCTAATATTGGTATCACCAGTTGAAAGGATATAGACATTTTAGTCACTTTGTTTGCATGGTTCCAAATTGCTTTCCAAAATGGTTATATTGATTCATAGTCCACCAACAATGCACTAATGAGTGTATCTTCCCATAATCCCTACAACATTGAAAGCTGCAACATTTTAAAAGAGGCTGTTGACCTTCCTCTCTTAGCAAATTGTTTATCTCCCTAGTTATTTATATTTTGTCTCCCTCATTAGAATATAAGTTCCTTAGTTGCAGGATCTGGTTTGGCCTTTCATTGTATTGCTAATGTTTAGCATAGTGATGACATTTAGTAAGCTCTTCTTATTTTTTTGAAAATCTTTAAATTTTATTTTTTTAATTACATGAAAAGTGAATTTTTTAAAATTTGAGTTCCAAATTCTCTTCCTTCTGTTCTTCTGCATCCTTGGGAAAGCAAGTAATTTCATATAGATTATACAGGTGCAGCCATGTAAAATATTAGAACTTTCATGTGACTATAGATAGCTTTGATTTCTTCTTCTGAAAACTGCCTGTTTGTATCCTTTGACCACTTATCAATTGGAGGAGGAACTTGTATTCTTATAAATTTGACCCAGTTCTCTACATTGGGGAAAAATGGACCTTTATCATAGAAACTCACCGTAAATTTTTTCTTGTTTCCTGCTTTTCTTCTCATTTTGGCTGTACTGATTTTGTTTGTGCAACCCTTTTTTAATTTGATATAATCAGAATTACCTATTTTGCATCCCATAATGCTATCTTTCTCTTGTTTAGTCATAAATTCTTTATCTATAAATCTGACAAGTAAAATATTCCATGTTCCCAAAATTTGCTTGTATCACCTTTTATGTTTAAAACATGTACCAATTTTGACCTCATCTCAGTATTGTAAGGATGGGGGATAGACAAAAAGAGAAAGATGAGGGGGAGGCAAATCACAGCTTGGACTGGCTGCCTCCATCTTGTAGCCAGACCACCCACTGTGAAGTTGACTGACCTCAGGGGATGCTTGTGTGAACCCCACCCTTATTCAGAATTGGATTGGGGTACCCAATAACTCATCTTATAGAGAAGCCTCATCCCCAACTTCTGTGGGCCAGCATGACCATCCAGGTCACCCAGTTTTGGGGTGACACCCCCTCGAAGTCTTAGTAGTGTATATTCAGCAGGAGGGGAGAGCTAGACTCTCTCTATCTCCCCTCCATCCCTAACATTGGTTTGCTGGCTCTCTCTTTATTATTATAGTATACAGTGTGAGTTGTTCTTCCAAATGGCTTTCCAGTTTTCCCAGCAATTATTGTTCGATAGTGATTTCTTGTCCCCAAATCTTGTATCTTTAGGTGTGCCAAATACTAATGACTATAGTCATTTACTACTGTGTATTGTTCCTTTTTCATTGGTACACTACTCTGTTTCTTAGCTAGTAACAGATTGTTTTGATAATTACCACTTTATAATATAGATTGGGGCAGCTAAGTGGCACACTGAATAGAATGCAAGGTCTGGAATCAGGAAGACTCATCTTTCCAAATTCAAATTTGGCTCCAGTCACTTACTAGCTACGTGACCCTGAGCAAGTCACTTAATGCTGTTGGCCTCAGTTTCTGGAGAAGGAAAAAGGAAAACTCTTCAGTATCTTTGCCAAGAGAACCCCAAAGCAGGTCGCAAAGAGCAGGATATGACAGAAAATGACTGAACAACAAAAAATACAGTTTGAAACTTGCTACTGCTAAACCAACTTCCATTACATTTTTTTTTCCATTGATTCCCTGGATATTCTTGACCTTTTATTCTTCCAGATCATTTTTACAAATTATTTTTCTAGCTCCAAAAAGTAATTTTTTGGTAATTTGATTGGTTTGGACCTAGTAAACCCTTAAAAATGCTTGCTGACTATGTCTCATCCCTCCTTCTTTACCACTTTAAAAGAAGCATAGGGAAACTTTTTTCCTGAGAGTGCAAGGGTCACCCTTGCCAGGAGAGAATCTTTTGTCATTGAGTCAATAAGCACTTATGAGCCTCCATTCATTCTCGGTGGGACAAAATCTTTCACATAGTAGGAGCTCATTTGGCATTTGTTGAATTACTGGATGGAACAGGAAGCATATTTTTCCTCCTTTGTGCCTAGAAGAGTGCATTGCTTATACCCTCCTAAGGCTCAGGGAAGAAAATGAGTTCAACGATTGCTTTTTAAATCATTTCATTTACAGGGAAGGAAGAAACCATTGAAGACTTGGCTCTCTGACCTGTTCTTCCTTCTTATTCCTCTGGGTAGCCAAGGACCTTTCTGGCCAGGACATTTGGCCTCCACTCTGCCCCTCATTAAGCTGAAAGTGTCCCTTTTCCCCTTGATTAAGAACTTAGGAAAAGAAACAAAAAAATGTTATTTTGAAATGACAGAATGGGAAGTAGGATTAGGGCTTGTTTGCAACCCATTAGACATTGGAAATTAAATGGGTTTAGTCATTTTCATTTCCTGGGACAAGCCTTTAAAACAACTTCCAGAAAGTTTCTATACCCTTACTCCCCTTGCATTTTATAGTCAAACAGAACATTGTATCAGCCAAGGCAGAAGCAAAAAAATGGGGGTCTTGTTGCATCTCTTGAGCTAAAGAAATATTGTGGTAGAGTAAATTGTGAACTCTACCTGGAGTTGGGGAGATCTGAGATCAAATCCCAACCTCAGCACATTTTAATTGTGTAACTCGCCATCATTCTTAAACTTCTTTCAGCCTCAGTTTCCCCACCTTTAAAATAAGGATAATAATGCTTGGAGGGCCTACTGTACAGGGTTGTTATGAAGGTCAGGTGAGATACAAAAGTGCTTTGTAAAACTTTAAAGTGCTGTACAAATGTTCATTATTATTTTATAAGCCCCAAATAAATTGAATTGTGCAAAAGACTAGGAGCTGACAGTTTATGAAAGATCAGCAAAATCTTAGCATTAGCAAGAGGAGGACATTGTGGTGACAGGGAAAGAATGTGGCATTTAAAGTCCTAAGATTCTAAATGTGAATCCTGTTCTGCTATTGTCTAGGTCATTTCTCCTCCGTGAGCCTCAGTTTCCTCATTTGTAAAAGGAGAGGGTCGGACTATTTTGTCTTTGAGGTCCCTTCCAGCCTTAAGTCCTGACGTTGTAGGAAGTGATGTTTCTTTCACAAATCAGCCTTTTTTCTTCTTTTATAAAACAGTGGGGAGGAGAGAGTGCCAAACTAATTAGAAGGACCGCTCTCATTCTCAGCACAGGTCTCTTCAGCGTACTCACCAAACAGCTGGGAATGAAGTTTCATTGACAGCTGACTGGGCCCAGAGCCAGCCTGACTTGCCTGTTTGTGTAACTCTGGGGAGCCTGAGTTTCTACCCCAAGGGACAAAGAGCTGGAATTGAGGGCAAAAGCAAGAATGGAGGATGACTGAAAGAGACCAAGGGAAGGCACCTTCTTGCCATCGTGGATCTGATGAGGGGCAGAGGGGGGAGATGGGGGGTTCTTGAGCTGAGAGTGGCAAAAAGGATTTCTGCTGTCCTTGGGATGGCCACAGGCAACAGCTTGCTCAGTCCCCGTGTGCTGGCCAGAAATGTGTTTTCATTGCTCTCCTTTGGTTACTTAGAAATAGATGGCTGACCCTCCCCTTTGGCAAGGAAGATGTTTATTTCTAAATCATTCCTTTCCTGCTCTAACCTCTACCCTCCCCTTCATCTGTAATTCATTAGGAGAAAGGAAATACTCCTTCACCCTCAGTTTTTCACTGTCATCTTCATTTGTCATTCATGCCTCCATGACTGTTGTGCGAATGAATTAATGTTTGTAAAGTGTTTGGGAGATGAAAGGTGCCTCATGAGTGCTAAGCATTATTATGATCATTACAACACTGTAAACAAGAGATGCTCAAAAATGCCCTTGGTAAATGTCAACAGATACAAGCCTTTTCACGATTGGACAGGGATTCCTGCTACCTGGCTTTAGCATTTCCAGGATTTGTATGTGCACTGTATTAAGTACCACACACACACACACACACACACACACACACACACGCTTTTTCAAGCTCTGTTACTATGCCTGGGGGATGGTGATTAGGATTTAGACTACAAACCTACATGTTTCCTTACCTTGGGGGTCCATCTGAAGTCTGTGTCACTTGAAGATATTGGGGTGAGGGCATAGAGCAGGACAGGCAGTCAAACTTGAAATTATCATAAACCTAGACTACAGTCCAACCCCCTTATTTTGCAGATGAGGACACTGACAGGTAGGCAAGCAGTATGATTCAGTAGGAAGAACACTGACTTTGGAAGAGGTGTCAGTGTCCAAATTCCTTGTCTGACCCTTCCTACAGATATGACCTTAGAAACATCATCAATCAAGTTGAGGAACTGATGTACAAATCTTTCCTCTGAACTATGTGATCTTGGACAAGTTGATTAACTTCTAAGGGCTTCAGTTTCCTTCTTTTTAAGACAAAGGAGTAGGGGAGGTGACTTCTTTTGTCCCTCCTTGCTTTATTGCATTTGCTTGGTGCCAATTTCATGTCCACTTGACTGAGTCATTTCCTATATGAGTGCATGAAGCTTAACTAGATTATGTGACCAATGGAGTATAGGTAAAAAAATATCAGAAATGGAATTTGAACCTGAGTCCTGGGACTCTAGAGTCAGTACTCTTTCCATTGTAATTTTCCATTTGCCAATACCAGCCAAGAAGCAGCTCTCCAAAATAAAAGAGAGTTCACTTTAGAAAATGATTTCTAAACACTTAGGATTTTCTGTCTTTTGGCAGTCATCTTTCACGTAGGCATTGGTAGGGGCTAGACCTGTGGCAAAAGAAATGTAACAAAATCCCTAGATTTCAATGAGATCTATTCATGATGGTCAAATAACAAGGAGCCTAAATCAGTAGTGCACCATTAAAAGTAGATACTGTCCAGACAGTCTTCTAACCAAAGGGCCCTATTCAGTGCTGGTAGCTGGGCAGAGAGGGGAAGTCGATTTTCTGAGCCCTCAGAGAGAGAGAGAGAGAGAAGATTCAGAACATTTTCATTTTAAACTCTTTGATCTGCTATGAATAAACTCTTTCCTCTATTGGCAAAGGGAATTCTTCTCAGTTAGCAGCCCTAAATGAGTCAATAAAAGCAAATGGAGGGAGAATTATAAGAAGGGAACACAAATTGCTTCTTGTTACTGGTTAGGGATAGGGGAAGGTGAAGATGGGAGAAGGGGAACAAGAGTTAGGGAGGTATTTTTCTAGAGGATTTTTTTTTTCAATTGAGGAGGGGAAAATGCCCCTCTCCATTTTTCTTTGTTCTCTAAGCCTTCAGATCTCTACTTTTAATGTATCAAAGCACAGTTGTTAACATCAAGAATACAATTGAACCTGGACAGTGAATCCCATCCCCAGTGAGAAAAAAAAAAGCCAGCCATTAGCAGAGGCCTTCCCATCTGCCTGGCATATTACATTAAAGGAAGAATTCCCATTCTTTCTTTACTTGGGCCCAAAACATAGGTTAAATTTTGTGAAGACTGTTATAGTGTCACCTTGTGCTGTTTAGAGTCTCCAAGGGACATGGATGAAGCTGATTGAGTGAATGAGCCCACTGTATGTCATCCCTGCCATATGATACCCTTCTGGCAACTCTGTCTGCTCAGCCATGTGAGCTATTTTCTCAGAGATAAAAGCACCCTTTCTAATCTCCATGTTGATGACATGATACACTCATTACTTTACCAGAGTCCACCCCCTCCAGCTCAAGCTCAGGAGCCCTTTCCATTGAGTTGAGTCCTTTAATGGATATTCAGCAACAATATTGCAGCATATGGGAATGGTGGGAATCATGGAAGTTAGTGGCTGCTCTATAGAAGAATCTGTGATGAAGGAGAAGAGGATGGCCTGATGCATACCTTAGCTTGAGCATTTCAAAAAGTTCAAAGAATGGAGAGTTAGTATCTTATAGATTAAAATTTTTTTGACAGTACTATTCCAGGAAGGAGGGGAAGCAATCAAGAATGGATCAATGAAGGCACAAAACAGCAATAAACTTTTGGAGGAAAGGAGGAGATAGCCTTAGGGTACTTCAGTTAACATCTTAATACAGATGACTCAGATTGAATATATAGATAGATAGATAGATAGATAGATAGATAGATAGATAGATAGATAGATAGATAGATATACACACATATATATGTATGTATGTATATCCATGTTCCTTCAGCATTTCAAACTCAACATGCAAACAATGAAACTCATTTTCTTCTCTTTTTTAATTCTAAAAATTTTCAGAGTTGGTTTCTTTGCTAATGTTATTTATCATTGTATAAATTGTTCTCTTAGTTCTGATCGCTTTACTTTGTCTCAATTCATAGAAATCTTTCCAGTTTCACCTGAAACTGTCCATTTCAATCTTTTTTTACAGCACAATAATATTCTATTACAGCAACATAACATTATTTGTTTATCCATTCCCCAATAGAAATACTTCCCCGCCACATTTCGTTTCCAGTTTTGGCCTGCCACAAAAATAGCTTTTATAAATATGTGTGTACATATAGACCTTTTTACTTCTTTGATTTCTTTGGCCTTTAGACCTGGTATGGCTGGGTCAAGGAATATATTCAAAGTTGCTAATTTTTCGGACATAGTTCCAAATTGCTTTTCAGAATGGTAGACCCAATTCATAGCTTCACTAATAGTTTAATAATATAGTTGTTTCTTTGTGCCTGTCTAGGATTTGTCATCTTTCTCTTTTGTTATCTTTGCCAGTCTAATAGGTATGAGGTAGAATCTCAAACATGCCTTAATTTTCATTTCTCTATTAGTGATTTGGAGCAATTTTTTTTATAATGTCAATAGCTTTAATTTCTTCTTTTGAAAATTACTTGTTCATATCCTTTGATGATTTCTCAGCGGGGGAATGGCTCTTAGTCTTATAGACTTGAATTAGTTCCTTGTTTATCCTGGATATGCAGCAAATGTTCTGCAAATATTTTTTTTTCCAAGTTGCCAGTTTCCTCTATAATTTTAACTGCATTAGAGTGGGTTGGGCATTATTTTTATTGATTTATTCATCCATTTAATTATTTATTTATTGGGAGTTGGAAATTTTTATTTAACTAATTCATTTAGAATATTTTTCCATGGTTACATTATTCATGTTTTTTCCCTCCCCTCCCCGCCTCTCCTATCATAGTCAATGAATAATTCCACTAGGTTATACATATGTTATTGATCAAGACCTATTTCCATATTATTAATATTTGCATTAAGGTGCATTAGAATCTACATCCCCAATCATGTCCCCATCGACCCATGTGATCAAGCAATTGTTTTTCTTTATGTTTCTATTCCCACAGTTCTTTCTCTGGATATAGATAGCATTCTTTCTCAGAATTGTCCTGGATTATTGCATTGTTGTTAATAGAGAAGTCCATTACATTTGATTGGGGCATTATTTTTATGTAATAAAATTTGTTCATTTTATTTTGAGTGATCCTCTCTTTCACATGTTTAGTCATGAACTATTTTTCTACCCATAGATTCAAAAGATAATTTCTTTCTTGTTCTTCTAATCTGTTTATGATGTGACATTTAAAATCTAGGTTATGTATCCATTTGTACCTTATCTTGGTTTACGTTCTGAAGTGTTGGTTAATCTAATTTCTGCCAGATTGCTGTCCAGTTTTCCCTGCAGTTTTTGTCAGATAGTTAGTCCTCTCCACAGTTTCAGAGATCTTTGGGTTTTGAACATTATGCTACTGTGTTTGATTCTGAATTTTGTGTAACCAATTTAGTCTATTCATCAATGACCCCCTCCCACTTTTTAAGCTAGTCAAATTGTTTTAATGGTTACTGCTTTGAAAGACATTTTGAGAACTGAGACTAAAAGGGATAAGCATAAAGTCTTACATGTGGATTGAAAAAAATAGTTTCACAAGTATAAGATGGAAGAAGTATGGGCTAAATAAGATTTTGACTAAAAAAGATATTTTAGTGAATTAGAAACACAATATGAGTCAACAGTGTGATATTGTAGCCACAAAAGCCAGTTCAATCTTAGGCTGTATTGAGAGGTATAATGCTCAGGATTAAGGAGGTGATGGTTTCACCATACTCTTCTGTAGTTGGACCAATATCTAAAGTTCTAGATTCGTTCTAAGTGCTACACTATAAGAAGAATATAATAGACTGGAGGACTTCCAATTGAGAACAAGGATATGCATTATCCTCACACAAGGAATGATTCTGATTAGTAGAATTAGTATCCATATCACCCTCCCTATAAGGGGGCAGCTGAAGGTACTGGCAATGTTTAGCTTGGAGAAAAGAAATTGAGAATGTTGTGGGTAAAAGAAAAAAGGTTGGGAGAAGGAAGGGAAAGAAAGGGAAGGCCCCGAAGGGGGAAATTAACCCGAGCCATTTAGAGGTGTGCTTCAGAGCAGAACAAAATCAGGCTAGACTCCAGGGATATTTAGCTAGGTTTATTTTAGGGTTTAAGAAAAGAAAGGTTTGGGAAAGCCAGGGAAAACTAAATCTCCAGCAGCTAGCTTGGACCAAAGGTCTTGGGGGCAAAAGGCTTTGTGGAGGAAAAAGGCTCTCTGGGGAAAAAGGTGCCCAAGACCCGCACCTCCTCTCTTCTTTTATACTTTCTCAGACACATCCCACAAAGGAAGTGGGATGTGTCTAAGGAAGTTGAGGTAGAGAGTCCTGGGTGATGTAGCCTCCCAGGGTTTAGAGCCATTTTAAAATGCACAAGAACATGGTAGTTTTCTTCAAGTATCTGAATGGCTTCTATGTAGATGAGGGTCTAGACTTGTTAGGACTCCAGAGGGAAGATCTAGAAGCAATGGATATAAGTTGAAAAGGGGATTATTTAAGTTTGATTTCAAGAAAAGGCATTTAAAGATCAAAATGCATTGCCTCAATATGCAGTGGGTTCCCTTTGACTGAAATTCTTCAAGTAGAACTTGAATGATTGATTTGTTCAGGTCTGTATTCTTAACTAATCTCTGGACTACTTTCCAATATTTAGATTCTATAGTTTTATAAAGAAGGTTCCAGTTCTCTTTCTTGCCCTCTCTGATCCCTTTCTATCCCACTGACTTTCTTTCCACTCTTGATAGCAAAACTGAATGTAGAGCTTTTTTCTTTATAGGAGAGAAACTTGCTTACTTAATGAAGCCTTTTTATTGTGCCATTCTTTTCTTGATCAGTGGAGAGACTGGTGCTTTATAACCAGGGAGTGGCTTGCATATGCTCTATCCCTATCACCACTGCTCTTATTCTTGCCTCTAATCAAGGGGCCACAGTCATGGCTTTTAGGTAGGGTGATATGTGTACTAATTCTGCTAATCAGAAATGATAGGATACTTGCTGCAACTGCTCAGTGCTAAATCTACTCATAGGCCAAACATCACCTCTTTGGATTGGCTAAGACATTTCTTAGCCTTTGCCTTGAGGATAAATGAATCTATTTGACCTCTGACCTAAAATGCATTGCTAATGAATGAATTTCTGATGCCTATAGTAGATCTTGGGCACTGTTCTGTCCGGATGGCATCAGAAAATTTTTTTTCTAAAGTATGCCCACATTTTAAAAATATAGCCACGTGCTTGTTTCAATGGAGGATCATTTAGGGTGGTGATGGCAAAGCTATGACACGCATGTCAGCACTGACACACGTAGCCATTTTTTTATGACACCAGCCACATACAGAGAAGTTATGGAGCCACATGCTGAGGATGAAACATTTGCTGAAGTGTGGTGTAGACACTCTGTGCACTATAGATGACAATTCTGCCTATATTAATTTACCTATTTTGGTTTATTAAATACAGTCATATATTACAATTATACATTTTTGTTATTTAAACTAAAAATATCATGAAATTATGGTTTTTTTTTCTCAAAATGACATACCACCCGAGTTATGCTCGGTTTTTTGGCGAATGTTGACACACCAACCTCAAAAGGTTGCCCATCACTGATTAGGGAGATAATGGATGCACTTTAAGGACTTTTCTTTTCACTCCTAGATTCACTTCACTAGAGAGATGCTAGGACGTGAATGTGACTGCCAAAATGGCCAAGGTTATACACACCCAAATGAGCCCAGGCCCCAGCACTCAGCCAAAGCCTCTTGCCAAGCACACTGTTCGCCACTTTGAGGGAATCTGCTTGTCAGTGAGTTCTCACAATTTCTCATGAAAGCCTCTTCTGGGGAACTGCTATCTCTGCCTTCACACCCCCGCAGTGAGGGAAAGCTTGGACTATTGCCAATCCAGATGTATGTTTGAGGTTTATAGCTTCTTCCAGCTTCCTGACTTTCTTCTCCTGCAAATGGATTTCAGAAAATAGATACATGTTGTTTTCTTTTTAAAATCCTTAATCGTCTGTCTTTGAATCAATACTGTGTATTGGTTCCAAGGCAGAAAAGCAGTAAGGGGTAAGCAATGGGGGTTAAGTGACTTGCCCAGAGTCACACAGCTAGGAAGTGTCTGATTTCAGATTTGAACCCAGGATCTCCCATCTATAGGCCTGCCTCTTCATCCACTGTGCCACCTGGCTGCCCTCACAGATTGTTTTCAAAAGAAAGACAAGTTTTATTGTCTAGTGGTCAGTGAGAGATGTTTTCTCCAGGTAAGGCATTGTTGACTAGAAGCTTTAAGGCAGAGAACTGCTACCAAGGGGGTTGGTATATTAGAAAGAACATTGAATTGGGAGCCAGTACACCCAAGTCCTCACACCCAAGTCCTCACTACTAATTCCTGGTGTGACCTGGTCAGAGAAGGTGTTTTTTTGTTTTTTTTTTTTTGTTTTTTTAATATATCACTCACTTAAACTCACTATGCTATAGTTTGCTCGTCCATTCGATTAATTGGAAGATAACTGCTAAAGTCTCTTCCTACTGACATTTTGTGTCCTAGCTTACCAAGGGGCTGATAGGTGGATAGAGGGCTTTCCTTACAGTTAGGAAGACTCATCTTCCTGAGTTCAAATCAGGCCTCAGACACTTATTAGCTGTGTGTCATTTAGCCCTATTTACCTCAGTATCCTTATCTTTAAAATGAGCTAGAGAAGGAAATGGCAAACCACCCCATTATCTCTGCCAAGAAAACCCAAAATGGGATCATGAAGACTTGAACACTACTGAAAATATGATTTAACAATAAAAGCTCATCTGGTGATATTGCCATAGAAGCCACGAGGTGGTACAGTGGAGTTGGAGACAGGGGAAACCAGTTCAAATCCTGCCTCTGTTACCAGTTAAAATTCATTCCATAATAAAATCAAATGAGGTGTTTATTTCATAGCTACTAAATTTTGAAAGCAAAGTAACTCACAATGCAGTCTTCATATCGAGTTGCTTTACAAAAGCAAACAAATATCTAAGAAGCTTAGGAATCATGGCAAGGATTACAAGGAGAATGTGAAACTGATATGAAGATGTGTCAGTGTTACAAAATATACTAGAATTTTCATTTGAAAATGTAGCACTATTTTATGCTTAACCTTTGATCATCACAAGTTCAATGACATGCCTGAAAACTTGCTTAAAACTCGTCTCACTTAGAATCCTTTATGTAAGATCTTCATTTAACACTGCATTAATGAGTTTTCACTTCATTTAGAACTCATGTAATTCTCTGAAGCAGTATTTTGCCATACACCAAAAAATTCACTCATATTACAGCACCTAACAAACACAGCCTAAGAAAAGAAAAATGAATAGAATACCTCTGAGTCTAGATTATGTGGCAACAGTACCCCGTGGCAAATCTTTTCACCTCTCTGAATTAGTTTCCTCATCTATAAATGGGAATGATAATAGCAACTATCTCGTAAAGGATAAAATAAGATAATGTATATAAAGTACAGGCCTCAAAATATCATATAAATGTTAGCTATTATTATTATTCCTCAAAATAGCTCATAGATATTTTGATGTGAAATATTCGATCTTCTTATATATTACACTTCTGCCCCCATCCCATTCGTACCATCTACTTTGTAATCTAGTGATACTGACCTCCTTGCTGTTCCTCAAATAAGACTCCATGTCCAGACTCTAGACCATTTCACTGAATTGTCTCACATGTTCAGAATGATCTCCTGCTTCTTCTCTGCCTCCTATCTTCCCCACTTTCTTTAAGTGCCAGCTAAATCTCATCTTCTATTGAAAACTTTTTTTCCCTTTTTCTTTAAAATCCTATATCTTCTGTCCTAGACTCTACTGATTCCAAGGCAGAAGAGTGATAAGGACTAGGCACTGGGGTCAAGTGTTACCACGTGCCCGGGGTTACCCAACTAGGATGTGTCTGAGGCCAGATCTAAACCCAGGTTCTCTCATCTCCAGTCCTATTTATTTGTTTATTTATTTTATTATTTTTATTTTTTAAACTCTTACTTTCTGTCTTGGAGTCAATACTGTGTACTGGCTCCAAGGCAGAAGAATGGTAAGGACTAGGCAATAGGGGTCAAGTGACTTGTCCAGAGTCACACAGCTGGGAAGTATCTGAGGCCAGATTTGAATCTAGGACCTCCTGTCTCTAGGCCTGGCTCTCAATCCATTGAACTACCCAGCTACCCCTCTGACTATTTATCCACTGAGTCACCTATCTGTCCCTGGAAACCTTTCTTTATTCCTCTTAATTCCTGCCTTCCCTTTGTTGATTACCTGCAATTTAGCCTGCCTTGAGCTTGTTTGCACATGATTGCTTGCATGTTGTTTCCCCCATTAGAAGACTCCTTTCTTAAGAGCAGGGGCTATATTTAGCCTTTCTTCCTTTTCTCTATATCCCCAGTGCTTAGCACAGTCCCTGGCCCATAATAGGCACGTGATAAATGTTTTTTGACATACAGGAGAGGAAACTAAGAGCTGTGGATCCCAGATCCAGAACCTTTTCTGCACCTTCCAGGAGAACACCTTGGGCTGATGACACTGTTCTCTCTATCTCAGGCAGGTAATGTGGTGACGGGAGAGATGGTAGAGGAGCTTATTCTTTCTGGAGCAGACATCATCAAAGTGGGAATTGGACCAGGTAAGGACTTTTTAGAATGCAGAATGGCCAGGATAGTATGTCAAAAACTAAATTAGGAGAAGGTGGAAGCTAAGGAGGAGATTCCTGGTCCTGGGGAGTGATATCTCATGAGTGAGAAACAGTTCAAGGGAAGCCTGGGATTTCATTGATAGAAAGGTGGATGCTGACCCTGGAGAGTCTCTAAGTGAGTTTGGCCATAATTTGGATACATACTTGTGGTTTCAGAACATGAGTGCAGAAGGAAAGAATGCTGGCTTCCTTGATTCCTCAGCCTATGATCGTCTAAGGATGAAGATGGAGCTTCTGTGGGAAAAAATGTTTTCCTCTTCCCTTGTTAAGTTAAATCAAGAAAAATATTTATTAGGCACCTTTATATGCAAGGATACTTTTAGGCACTTGGGATACAAAGACAGAAAATAAGTGTCTGACCTCAAAAGGTTTATAGTTTGATTGAAAAGGGGAGGGATAAAACGTGTACCTAAAATTGCTGACCCAGAGTAGAATGTGATAGGGACAAAAGAGAGCCAGGAAGAATGTTAGGAGAATTTTAAGGAGAAAGGGATGACTGGAATATTGAAGAGCCTTCCACATAGCTAGTTCAGAACTGAAGTCCACATTTGACTTCATGTCTTGGGCTTTTCCATAGACTCATTTTTCTCTCTTGACACTTAGGGCTGTATTTTTCCAGCCTGTCCCAAGGCATAGACTTCTGACTACTCTTCCTGTGGGTAAGTGGGAGATATCCTCACTCACAAGGGCCAGTTCATGAAAAGCTTTGACCTTGACTTCACTCTCATAACGCATCCTCTGAGTTAACTCTGGAGCTCAGCTGGCAACTTGCTCGGGAAGAGAACCACTAGTCTAATGTCAGGAAGTTTATATGTGGTACTGGCTCTGTAACTTTGCCATAGCTTTCAGAGGTACTTTGGAATTAGCTGGAAAGTACATGAATGAAGTACACAGTTCCAGAGGTACCTGGAATGGCTATGTGGAAAAGTCCTGTGAAGTCAGCTTCGGGAAAATTAAGTTGGATGTATGGATTCCATTCATTCATTCATCACTTATTAAATTCTCATTATATGCCAGGTAATAGGCTAGGTGCTATGGAGATAATAAAAGAAAAATGATTATTCCTGTTCTCCATCTCCCAAGGGGGATGAAACTTATATACTGATAACTAATACAAAATGGGTAGTGATAAGATCATAAGAGGTACAAAGTGCTATAAGAGGTCAGATTTCAAAGATGAGGGAATAGACAAAGTCCTAAGGAGGTCACTTCAGACTGGGAAGACCAAAGAGAAGGCCTCCTGGGGGAGGTGACACTGGGACCATAATCTCAAGGATGTGTAGGCATTCAATAAGCAGTGTTGGAGAGGAGTTGTGTTCTAGGCAAAGTGAACACACCATGAGCAAAGACATGGGACATACTGGTGCAGTGATGAGAAATCTGGGATATATATTTTCATAATTCTCCTTGATCTCCTCACCTCTTTAATTTTGCTTTCAAACATCACAAATGTAGTGCTGGAACGGACCTTAGAGATCACCTAATCCAACTCCCTTATTTCAAAGATGAGGGAACAGAGGCCAAGAGGGGTTGGGTGATTTGCCGATGGTCATTAAGGTTAGAATTAAAATCTAAGAACACTCCTTTATTTTTGATGTCAAGTCGATTTTTTTCAGTCATGTCTGACTCTTCATGAGTCATTTGTGTTTTTCTTGGCAAAGATACTGGAATGGTTTGCTATTTCCTTCTTCAGCTCATTTTTCAGATGAGGAAATTGAGGCAAACAAGGCCACACAGCTAGTAAGCATCTGAGCCAGGATTTGAGCTGATGAAGATGAATCTTCTTGATTCCAGGCCCGATGCTTTATTCACTGCATCACCTAGCTTCCCCTTTTTCTCTATACCTAATCACTATCACTTAAACTCATTTTCAAATCAATGCAACAAGCATTTATGCACCAGGCATTCTGCCAAGTTCTAGGAATATAAAGAAAGACAACAAATTGGTCCATGTTCCCAAAGAGTTCACATACACATAATACTCAAATTTATCTCATATGTACATAGGAGATACATATATATATACATAGATAGATAAGATAGATAGATATATAAATTAGGTATAATCTCAGAGGGAAGACACTAAAATTAAGGAGGGCTGAGAAAGGATTCCAGCAGGAGGGGGTACTTTTGCTGACACTTGAAGGAAACCTGGAAAGCTAAGAGGAAGAGATGAGGAGGAAGAGAATTCCAGGCATGAGGAGGAAGAGGGGAGGGAGCCAGTGAAAATGCACAATCAGCTGAGGATGCCAATGCCACCAGATCAGAGACTGCCTAGAAGGGGAGTGAGAGGTACAAAGATTGGAAAAGGTAGCAAAGAGTCAAGTTATGAAGGGGTTTAAAAGCCAAACAAAAGATTTTATATTTTCTTTTTCTTTTCTGGCACAAGGAAATTTTCCTTACTTAAAAGAAGTGGTAAAATGAGGTAAAAATGAATTCAGATAACGAGTCTAATTGTGGAGGGTCTAGTGGGGCTAAGCTAAGGCAATGGGGCTTTGTGAAATTGATAGTGGGCATTCATTAAAGATTTCTGAGTGGAGAAATCACATGGACAACCACAACTAATGACGTTAATCTAGAGGTAGTGCATCATATAGATTGGGTGAGAGGGAAATAAACTGAAGGTGGGCTGATGGCTAGAAGGCTATTAGCAATAGCCTAGTGGGAGGAGGGAAATATTCTTTCCCTTTCCACAGCCAATAGATCTACCTTTGAAGAAGCAACCTGTAAACAGGCAGAGTCATAGGAACGCAGAATTATTCTTTGTAATAATAAATAGAAGTGATGAATAATAAACAGTGTGTCCTCCTTATCTTTGGTCCCAAGAGGGCAAACAATGAACTATCCAAATAAAACCCAAGCTGATTTGTACTCTCCAAGGAAAGGTAGCCACCTTGGTGGTCTTGGTTGAGGAGGTAGAATGACATCTGAACTTGGATGTGGCACTAAAATCCTACTATGGTGATTTCGTTCAGTGCCAAGCAGCCTTTTTGATTGGGTTATTTCCTCTCTCCCTTTCTCCCCTCTTAACCCGTATTCCCACACAAAGGCTAGAGAGAAAGGAAGGAAGACAGAGATCTGCCTTAAGGGTTTCTGATGTATGTCAGAAGAGAAAATGAGTCTAAGAAATCTAGCTTAGGCATAAGGAAGTATTTCTTGGTTAGTCGCAAGACTTGGCTCTGTCAGCCAGATTAATAATTAAACATTGGGTAAATCACTTAACCTTTCTGGTTCTTGGCTTCTTCAAATGAGGAATGGACTAGATGGTCTCTAAGGTCCCATCCTGCTCTGAAGTAATGATCTTGTGAAAGGATTAGAATAGGTAATCTGGGGGGAAGTTATGAAAAAAAGATCTAGTCCAAAGTTTCTTGAACTTTATTTTTCCTCAATCTGTACTCTACCCTTAGGTGGGGGCTTTTTTTTTTTAATTTAAAACCCTTACTTTCCATCTTGGAATCAATACTGTGTATTGGTTCCAAGGCAGAAGAGCAATCAGGGCTAGGCAATGGCAGTTAAGTGACTTGCCCAGGGTCACACAGCTAGGAAGTGTTTTGGTGTGTACTTCATCATGACTTTCAAGCTGTTTTGTCTGTGTGTCCTAAAGTAGGATCCCTTAACTTTTTTTGGAGCATGAACCCTTCTGGCAATCTGCTGAAGCCTATAGATCCCTTCTTAGAAGCATCTTTTAAATGCATAAAATTAAATTCATAGTATTACAAAGGAAACCAATCATATTGAAATATAGTTATCAAAATGTTTTTTAAAAAGTTTGTGACTCAAGGTTAAAAAATTTTTATCTTAAAGGGACGATAAACCTTTTAAGAGCAGGTATACCCTACAGAGTTAGGTACACAGTAGGTATCTTAAAAATATTTGTGGACTGACTGAATGTCTAACAAACATAATTGGAGCTTCTTTATGAGTTAAATATGTTGGTCTTGGGTGGTTTAAGATCTCTGCCTTTAGGGAAGTCTATACTTAACCAGTAGAATTCCTGTGGTTTCCACAATCCTTTGAGATATGTCAGAAAGACCACTGGGTTAGAATTTTTCAGTCTTCTCTTGGGCTGAGTTCGATGATCCCAGCGGTCCCTCCTAAGGTTTAAGAATCTGATTTCTCAACTGTAGAGTATATTGGATTGGATAATCTCTGAGAATCCTCCAAATATCCTTTTGTTGGGGATCAATCAATAATCAATAAGTTATTAACATTTATAAAGGATGTACTATGTGCCAGGCACTGTGCTAAACACTAGAGATACAAATACAAAAAAGAAAGACAGTTCCTGCCCTCGTGGAGTTTACAATCTAATGATTCAAGACAGTACACAAAAGACAACTGAAAAACTCAAGGTAGGGAGTTAGGTGGAGAGATAGGGTGGGTTGAAGGTGTTTGGCTTGGGGGACATGGTGGAAAAGTTAAAGTCCAAAATGAGTACAACAGGCATTTGAAGGGGGAATGAGATGTCTGTCTCTTCCTTCTTTAATGGGGGGGGGAGGTTGAGGACTTCATGACTTTACCTTCTAGAGGGTCAGAGAGTATTGATGAGATATGAATACTAAGCCTGATTGTCTCTTGCAGGTTGATAACATTTCCTAATCATGAGGTTACTGGGGATATGATGGGGAAATCGAAGAAAACCAAAATGCATGGAGTCAGATAGGAAATGTACATGGGTTTAGGGGAGTAAAAGATGGGGACAGATATTGAGGATATAAGATAATTAATTTAGGATGGTCAGAACTGTCAGCTCCAGCCATTGTGCTTGTTTACTTTCTACTGGGGACACTTCCTTGAGGTCAAGAGGTTCAAATGATGTAAAATTTATATTAATATCTAGACACATGATAACCTAATTTAAAATTAAATCATATTCTCAGCTCACTCTCTAGAGCCCCCATGAAAGATGAGGCTTCTCTAGGAGGCTAAAGTCTTTGTTGTGACTTGACTTGGGCTTTTTGGCCCTACCTTTTTTGGAGGGATGCCCTGACATTCAATCAGTCAACAAACACAAAGAATCTGTGTCAGACACTGTCCTCAGTGCTGGAGATACAAGGACAAAATTGAAATAGCCCCTGCCCTTAAGGAGGTTACAATCTAGTTAATAGAAACAATATATATATATATATATTTTATTGTTGTTGTTCAGTCATTTCAGTCATATCCAACACTTCATGACCCCATTTGGGGTTTTCTTGGCAAAGATACTGGAGAGATTTGTCATTTCCTTCTCAGGGTCACTTTACAGATGAGGAATCTGAGGCAAACAGGGTGAAATGACTTGTCCAGGGTCACACAGCTAGGAAGTGCTTGAGACCAGATTTGACTTCTGGTCTTCCTGACCAAGCCTATCGCTCTATCCACTGCACCACCTAGCTACCCTCAATGTGTGTGTATACATATATATATGGAAAATAGATACAGTTGTAGGGGAAAGCATCAGCAGCTGGGGTTCAGGTGGGGTGGTCGAGAAAGTCTCATGTAGGGGGTAGCATTTGAGCTGATGCTTAAGGAAAACTAGAGATTCCAAAAGACCAGGGTGAAGAAGACATACATTTGCAAGCATGAGGGGCAGCTAATACAAAGCATGGAGATAGGAGATAGGAGATGAAATGCCATGTTAGGAGTCATGGCAAGGCGAATTTGATCAGACTCTAGCATACATGAAGGGGAATACATGCAATAGGGCTAGAAAGGGACTTTGGGGCCAGGGTAGGATGGACTTTAAGTGTCAAATAGAGGAGTCTCTGATGTGGACCAGCAAAATCCTAATGTGAGGGCAATTGGGGAAGGGATGCTACATGGTGGGAGGGGATGTCCCCATTAGGGTCTCCTTGAGCTGCAGTGCTGAGGTGGGGGTGGTTTTTGTTTTCTTCCTGTACTCATCTGGACAAGGGGCTAGAGACTGTTTTATCCGAGTTCCTAAGCTGGTATATGAGAAAGGAGACTAATTCCACATGCCTGGCATTTGCCATTCCATTGACCCAAATGTGAACCTTACTAAGGAGAAGAATTGGCTCTGGGACCCATAATTCTCCTCCCTTCACTCTCTCCCTTTTTATTCAAAGGAAGGCTCACAGTACAGCTTGTGCCTCTCTTCAGGTGAAAGGGGGAGAATTTAGCTCAGGATTAAAGTGATCATCGCAAAGGAAACTGGGCAAAATCCTCTCTAAGCAGAGCTGCTATGGACAGCAAGTCTTGCTGTATCCTGGATGATGAGGTATGGTAGGAAGAGGACCAGAGGAGAAATTAGGGGACCTGAGCTCTATTTTGTCACTTTAATTTATGTGTGTGACCTTGGAGAAATGATTTTTTCTCCCAAAGCCTCAGTTTCTTCATCAATAAAATGGAGATAATAATAGCTATATGTATGTTATAAGTTCACTGTGTAATACACATTTTGAAAACTCTATAGTACTGGGATTGAGTCTTGAATTCAGGTCCCAAATCTGACTCTGATTGGCTATGTTTTTAGTTATTTTAGTCATATCCAACTCATAAACACATTTGGGGTTTTATTGGAAAAAGTATTGGAGTGGTTTGCCATTTCCTCCTCTCGCTTATTTTAAGTGACTTGTCCGGTGTCATCCAGCTAATAAGCACCTGAGGCCAGATTTGAACTTAGGAAGATGAGTCTTCCTGACTTCAGGCCCAGCACTGTCCCCTATACCACCCAGCTACTATACACTGGCTATGTGACCTTGTACACATTATTTAATCTTTCTGGGCTAAAACACAGAAACTAAAGTTTCATCATCTATGGAATGAGGGTATTTGATTAGATGATTGAATAGAGGGAGTGTGATATGATAGGAAAAGCTCCAGCCTTAGAATCAAAGGACTGGGTTCAAATTTTACCTCCTATGCTTATTACCTAGGCAACCTTGGGCAAGGTAATCAGCTTTCTTTGGCTTTTGTTTTCTCATTTGTAAAATAAGAAGGTTGGGCTCAGTAGCCTTTGAGCTTCTGTCCAGCCTTAGAACTATGATCCTGAGATCTAATGTTTATTTTACTTTTAATAATCTGTACTGTACAAATACAAAATATGGTTATAATTTGAAAAATTGCAGGGTGTTCTTACAAGGCTATTTTGATGGATTCACTAAATCCTGAAAGTGTGTGTGTGTGTGTGTGTGTGTGTGTGTGTGTGTGTGTGTGTGTGTGTGTGAGAGAGAGAGAGAGAGAGAGAGAGACAGGCAGACAGACAGACAGACAGAGACAGAGAGACAGAGACAGATAGAGAGGCAGAGGCAGAGACAGAGAGATAGAGACAGAGACAGACAGAGAGAAATATAGAAAAAGGGAAGTTGGGGGGAGGAGAAATGTCCTTTCACTCTCTAGTTTGTGTCATTGAATGTTCCTTAGTGCTCTTCATATTGGGTCTCTTCTCTTGCCAGGCTCTGTGTGTACCACCCGGACCAAGACGGGCGTGGGCTACCCTCAGCTGAGTGCTGTCATTGAGTGTGCCGACTCTGCCCATGGCCTCAAGGGACATATCATCTCTGTAAGTTGGAATTCCAGTCTGGTCATGAGGGTAGGGGTGGGGACGAGGCTAAGAGGATCATGAAGAGAAAAATTGTTTCTCAGCTTAAGGGGAGGCGGGTAGAACACTTGTGTTCCCTGTTCCGTGTCTGCTTCCTCCCTACCTTGAGCCACTTGTGAGACTGAATGTCTGGGGAATGTAGAATAACATCATAACACTAAAAACGTTGCAGCAAAATCTCACTAATGCAGCCTGAAATAGGTGAAAGGTTTTGAACAAGTTAATGAAGAGTCCAAATCATACCATCTCTCAAAAAGAAATGTCTTGCTATAGTACTTTCATATTTTAAAATAAAAGATAAATGGATAATAATTAACTTTGTGATTTTGCACAAATCACTTTAGATCTCTAGGACTCAGTTTCCTTATCTCCAAGTCTTATTGCTTGTACCTTCATGGCATATCTCATATTTATCCCCTTTTTTCCATTTACATGGCCACTGCCTTAGTTCAGGTCCTTTTTGCCTCTCAACTATACTTTTTTTTTTTTTGGTTTCATTTAAACCCTTAGCTTCCACCTCAGGATCAATGCTGTATATTGGTTCCAAGGCAGTAGAGTGGTAAGGGCTAGGCAATGCGGCTAAATGACTCAACCAGGATAACATAGCTAGGAAGTGTCTGAGGCCAGATTTGAACATAGGACCTCCCATCTCTAGGCCTGTCTCTCAGTCCACTGAACCACTTAGTTGCCCCCTCTCAACAATACTCATAATAGCCTCTGAACTGTTTTCCCTGACACTATGGCTTCTACTCTCTCTTCCACACATCTTTCAGAATCATCTCCTCAGTGCACGTCTGAGCATGAAACTTATATACTTTCGATCATCACTGGTTCTCTATTGCCTGGAAGACAAAATACAAACTCTTGAGCCTAGCATTTAAAGACCTTCATTATCTAGATTTCACCTGTTTTTCCATACTGATTTCATATTAATCTGCTTCATGAACTTTGTGTTCCAGTCAAACAGAATTGCTAGTTTTGTTCTTAGAATTTGGTATTCCTTCCTTCTCTTTCCTTTCTTCCTTCTCACAGGCTATCCGCTGTAACTCGAATACTCTCTCCCTCTTAATCTTCACCTTTAAGAATTCCCATCTTCCTTTAAGGCTTAACTGTTACCCCCTTCATGAAATATGCCTTGATTTGCTCCCAGTTATTCATGTATTTGTTCTTTTTCTCTCTCTTCCTCTTCCTCCCGCCTTCCCTTCTTCCTTCACTCTCTCTGTCTCTCTCTCTCTCTACCTGCCATACTATCTGCTTCTCTCACCCTCTTTCACTCTCTCTCACCCTCTCTCCCCTCCCTTTTCCCCTGATTTTTCCTCTCTCTCCTTATCTTTTTCTTTTTCTCTTGTTTTTCCTTCCCCCTCTCCCTGTCTCCCTTTTCTCCTCTGTCCATCTGTCTGTCTATCTATCTGTCTCTTCTCCCTCCATATAACCTTGCATTTACTTATCTGGGTATGTGTTTTATCCACAAATAGACTATAATCTCCTTGAGGGCAGAGATCATTTTGTTTTTATCTTTGTGTCCTCAGAACCTACACAGTGTCTTGCACATAATGGGTATTTAATAAACATTTGTTCATTACAGTTAATTTTAATTGAGTAAAGAATCATTTGTTCCCCACTGCTTACCTATGGCCATACAACTTCTGCTTAATTGTATTCAATTAAGAGGCACTTACTCCCACTTAGAGAAACTTATTCCATTATTGAATAGGCATATTGATTAGGAAAGTCTCTCTTATGTGGAAATGAAATCAGTTTCTTTGTAACTTTTGTCCAGTGAGGCATCTGAGATCTAGTTAATATAAAGAGCAGTTGGTTATGGAATTGGATGACCTGGATCCAACCCCTAATTTCCCTTTATTAGCTATGTAAACCTTGAGAAAATATTCACTCTAAGCTGTCATTTTTAACCTATAAAAAGAACACAATAATACTTCTATCACATCACTGAACAACATGTTGTATGATGAGATATCTATGTGAATTATAAAGTACCATTTAAAATCAGCCATTTTTGTTGATTCCTGTTAAGCATAAGGCATGTTTAGAAGCAGCATAAAACAAGTCTATTCCTTTACACACACACACACACACACACACACACACACACACACACACACATACACACACACGATATCCCTTCAAATAGTTAAACAATGCTCTTATGTCTTCTCTCAGTCTTTTCTTCTTTAAAGTGGCTTTTTCCAGATAAAATATGGTTTCTAGGTCCTTCACAACGTTGCTTTCCTTCTTTTCTCAATTCATTCTGGTTTATCATTGGCCCTTTTACAGGGTGGCAAACACCCATGAACAAATACCATAACCCTTACATGGGTGATCTGACATGTGCAAAGTGCATTAATACATAGCTTTTTGCTGATCAGTATAGTATATTTTTGCCAATGCAAAATCATGTTTCAGTGGTTGCATTACACTTTTGACTTATAGTAAGAATGTAATAAACAAAAATCTGAAAATCATTTTCACTTGGGTGGCTGCCTAGTTCAGATTTCCTTCTTCCTATACTTGTGTAATTCATTGTTTGCACCTAATGTTGAACTTTGCATTTATCCCTGTTGAATTACATCTTGTTGCTTTCTGCTCAGAATTCCATCCTATTGTCAGGGTGCTAACCAGACACACTAGCATTGGGTCCTTTGTCAATTTGATAAATAGGTTCTTCTGTGTTAGTCCCATCCTGCCTCCTTTTTAAAAATTGTATAATATAAAATCAGTAGCAGATCAGTTTGCTGTTTTTGGTTTTTCAGGCTGTCTTCAGGTGGGTTAAGGGAGTTCTGAGAGTTCCTTACTCTTCTATCTTGGCTCCTAGACACAGTAGTCCTTTTCATTTCTTTTCAACAAGAGAGAATTTTATTCAAAGTTTTTCCTTTTCTTTTTTTAAAACCTTTATCTCCTGTTTTAGTATCAATTCCCAGACAAGAAGAGCTGAAAAGGCTGGGCAGTTAGGGCTAAGTGACTTAACTAGGATCACACAGCTAGGAAGTATTTAAGGCCAGATTTGAACCTTAAAAGTTTTTCAGTCAATCAATTATTCAGTGTTTATCAAATTTCTATTATGAGTAATGCCATGGTGAACTCCATAGTGATTTTTTCTGTTTCCTATGTTGCTCTTCATTGGAGAGCATGCTTGAGATCTCAGTGAACATTGAGTTTGAGTGATTACATACCTCCCCTTGTAAGAGATATCTGGTCACTTAACTAGAGTGATCTGGGGCTTTTCCACTAGAGAAGCTCCTTGAGAGCAGGGACCGTTTTTTTTTTTTTTTGCTTTTCTTTCTATTGCCAAGATTTAGAACAGTTCCTGGCACATAATAGGCCCTTAATAAAAGCCTGTTGACTGGCTGACCGGGACTGACCTTCATACTTCCTCCATCCAAGTAGAATGAACACTCTGGATTTTTCCCAGCTTTGGTAATGGATTTTGATAGACTCTGCCATGCTTCTTCGCATGGTGCCCTTATTACCAAACACACACATTTGTGAGACAGCTGTGGCCATAGAACAAAGTGATGCTAACTGGACCACAGAGGAAAGGCACCCATAACCTTGGCCTCATTAGCACTGAGCTAACTAGTCAAGCTAGCTGAGGTTCAAAAGTATCATCACTCCACAGCTACTTTCTATTGTTGTTTCACAATTACATTTCTGTTGCCAATAGTTCTGTATCCACTGGAAACCCATCCGACTTTTTGGTTACTGCCTTTTTGTCCAATTGCCAGCTGTCTCATTTTACACTTTAGTTGCTGAAATAGCACATCTGCTCTATTAAAGTGCAGAAGCAAGCCACAGCAAGGAGTCAGTTGGGCCCAGGGGGCTATGCCTGGGTTAGTGTTTCTGTTTATTGTATCACAGAGAGCTTTTCTTCCATACTTAAAAAATCAGGACTGTTTTCCATTAAAACACAGATCTGCCAAATTTGGGATAAGCCCAGCATATGTCAAGGATATAGAGATTTCCCACCCCCCCTTCCTATATCATTCACTAGAGCAGGCATTCTTCACTTTTGGGGGGGGGCCTGGACCCCTTGGGCAATCTGCTGAAATATGTGAATCTCTTCTTAGAATTATGTTTTTATTTGTTAATAATTTATTTCTTTGTTGATTACATTAAAATTCTCAGCTATCTCTCATCCTCTCTTCCCTCCCAGCACCAAAGAAGGCATCATCTGACCTAAAAAATATATATATATATAAACTATTTCTTAAGTGTTTCTATTTATCATTTCTTTCTCTGGAGATGGACATTCACAGGTTATTTTTCAAATGATATTTATGTTGCTATGTATAATGTTCTCTTGATTCTATCCATTTTACTTTTCATAATTTCATGTAGGCCTTTCTTTGTTTTATATAAAATTAATCTATTCATCATTTCTTATGGTATAGTAAGTAGTATTTCATCACAATTACATGCCGCCATTTGTTCAGACATTCCCCAACTGAAGGGTATACCCTCAATTTCCAGTTCCTTGCCATATAAAGAGGGTTGCTATAAATATTTTAGAACATATGGGTTATTTCCCTTTTTTTCCTGATCACCTTAGGAAATAAATCTAATAATGATATTTCTTGGCCTAAGGATATACAGTATTATTACTCTCTGGGCACAATTCCAAATTGCTCTTCAAAATGGTTGGATTAGTTCACAGTTCCACCAACAATGTACTAGTATCGCCATTTTCCATATCAAGAAACATGTTTTTGAATGCATAAAATTAAGAAAAAACACATAGGATTTCAAAGGGAGACAATTATGAAATACAGTTTTTAAAATATTTTAAACACAAGTTCATACATCTTAGGTTAAAAGATACAGGAGGAAGAGAGATTAGAAGGAGAAAGGGATCTTTGAAAGAATTTAGGACATACTTCTCATTTTAAAGGTGAAGAAACTGAGGTCCAGATAAAATTAAGTGATTACTGTATTGTCATACAGCTAAAAGGTAGCTGAGTCAAACCAAGACTAAGGCTTCTCTAACTCCTATTTTAACATCCTTTCTATTTATATAATATTCCATATTATACTCCATCTATATTTGGCCTTTTAAAAAAATATCATTCAGCCTCTAAAACTCTTAAAATTGATGCTCTTTACATTTATATCTGTCCCATCTCTGTAGTGTAGCCAGCTTTTATTTGGAGTAATAGCTTGAATAATTTAAAAAATATTGTTTAAATTTCATATCGCATCTTTCTGAAGCAGAAGTATTATTTGATTTTTATAATGCATTTTTTTTTACTACAGGAGATCAAGCTCATTAATTTTGTTTTGAGCAAGCTAATATTAATGTCTGGTGTCTTGTAAATTTAATCCAAGAGACTTTAAGATGAAAAGGAAAATCATGTATATTGACCAGGTACAGGAAGAATAATATGAGTTACCTAGATGCTCACAAAAGATAAAATAAAGTAGTAAAACATACCTCTTCATCCATTTACATATAAATACACAAAGTCTGCATAGAAAAACAAAGGAGGTGAACAAGATAACATAATATAAGGGAGCAAATTTGATGTCATAGACATCACACACAGAATTGGTGACTCATAAGTGGGCAACTACATAAATCAACCAGTCTTTAGTAGCTTTTAGAAAGATGTATTTACTAAGTGGGTAGGTGATGCAGTGAATAGTGCTGGGCTTGGAGTCAGAAAGACTCATCTTTCTGAGTTCAAATCAGGCCTCAGACACTTACTAGCTGGGTGACCCTAGGCAAGTCACTTAACCATTTGCCCAAATTCTTGATGTATAAAATGAGCTAGAGAAGGAAGTAGCAAACTACTCCAGTATCTTTGCCAGGAAAACCCCAAACAGAGTCACAAATAGACACAACTGAAACAATTCCACAATAACAGTAATGGCCCATAACTGGACTATGGTTTGGGATATATATCCCTTATTCAAAAGGAACAGGACAGGTAAAAAGGGTTAGGGTGGGAGGAAATAGAGTAGGATTGTATTTAAAGATGATATGTGAATACGAGGAAATTAAGAATGTAGAAGAGAGAATGAAGGAGCAGTTGGAAGAATATCAATCGAGGCAGAAATAGAAGTGATAATGCCATTGGACATGAGACAGAAACAAGACCTAGATAGAAACAGGAAATCAATGAAGTGTTAGGAAACAGATCAAAAATCTGGCAGAGAGGCAGGATAGAGTAATAATGATGGGAACTCTATGATCCCTAAATGTGTGCTACCGTTCTCTGCCAAAACCAGAGCAGCTTAACATTTCCTGATTTGCCTTAATGATAATTTCATCCTTTAAAAGATGGAAAATGAATAAGGTGAAATTCCATTTTGGTTTGGATTCTCACCAACCAGGAGGTAACTGGTAGTTGGCAGTAGGAATAATGGTCTTGGAAAAGAAAAGATTGGTTCATCTTAGAGATGGGAGGAAAGCTCTTGTAGTCTGAAATGAACTGCAAATCTGAGGAGAGCAGATTTCGATGACTTCATATAAAGAGTAGGTCAGCTGGGTAGCTCAGTGGAATGAGAGTCAGGCCTAGAGACAAGAGGTCCTAGGTTCAAACCCGGCCTCAGCCACTTCCCAGCTGTGTGACCCTGGGCAAGTCACTTGACCCCCATTGCCCACCCTTACCAATCTTCCACCTATGAGACAATACACCGAAGTACAAGGGTTTAAAAAAAAAAAAAAGAGTAGGTCAGATCCCATGGGCTAAAATTCTATAAGTGAAGCCAGCCTAGGAGGGATGTAAACTCTCAGAAATAAGTAAAATTCTGAAGATACAAAAATAAATAATTCTGATGAAGAGCAGAAAGGAATATTGCCTAAAAAAGACTCTCATGGATCAGATAAATTGATAAATTATCTTTTACTATGTGCCTACTGTGTTCCAGGCATTGTACTAGGATTGGAGATACAAAGGCAGAAATGGAACAGTGCCTGCCCTCAAGGAGTTTACATTCAGTCAGGGAAACAACATGTATACCTATGAATAAATAAAAATAATGGGGAGGATAGGGAGAGGCTCTACCAGCTACGGAAAGATCTCATGTTAGAAATGACATTTAAATTGAACATTGAAGGAAATTAAGGATTCCTTAGGGCAGCAGAAAGGGAGTGCATATGGGCCATCAATAGACTATGGAAAAAAGACAACTTGGCTGGAACTTAAAATACATGAAACCAGTTATGTGAAATCATACTGAAAAAGTAGGCTGGAGGCAGATTGTGAAGAATTTTAAATGCCCCAAAGAGGGAGTAACTCAAAGTCTTAGTGTAAAAGAACTCAAAAATACGCCAAGAATTATGGGATATGCTGTATTTTATCCTAGAAGGAATAAGGAGGTTCTCTAGGAGGGGAATGGCATTCGTTAGACATATATTTTAGAATTACACTTTGGTAGATGTGTGGAGGATAGAATGGAGAGGAAAGACAGAACTGACAGAGGAACCATTCAGGTGTCTATTTGAGTAGTCCAGGAAAGAAGTGATAAAGTCTTAAATTAAGATAATGGCTATGTGAATGGAGAGAAAGGGACATATATGTAAGAGATGCTTTGGAAATAGAATCACTCAGGCTTAGTGATTGGTGGAATATGGTGGGATAAGTCAAATCAAGACCATGAGCATTAATAAAATATCTCTGTGCCAGGTAAGGGAGAGCAAAGAAGTGAGGATGATTCTGAGATTGAAGACCTGAGTGGCTGGCAAGATGATGGTACTCTCAGTAGAAATAGGGAAATTAGGAAGAAGGGTGGTTTTTAGAGAAAAGATAATTTCTAAATGTTTTATTATTTATTTATTTTGGATTTTATTTTATTGTCATGCAAACACACTTCCATATTGGTCATTATTGTAAGAGCAAACTCCTACATAACCAAAACCCCCAAATAAAACCATAAATACATTGATGTGAAAGACAATTCCAACAATTCTTTCTCTGGAGGTGGATAATATTCTCTGCCATAAGTCTTTCAGCACTGCCCCAGATCGTTGTTTTGCTGAGAGTAGCCAAGTTTTCAGAGATAATCATCATACAATATTGCTGTTTTTGTGTACAACATTCTCCCAGTTCTGCTCATTTCACCCTGCATCAGTTCTTACAGATCTTTCTGGCTTTTCTGAAATCATCCTGCCTATCACTTCTTATAACACAATAGTATTCTATCACCACATATATCACAATTTGTTTAGCTATTACCCAATTGATGGGCATCCCCTCAATTTCCAATTCTTTGCCACTACAAAAAGAGCTACTATAAGTAGTTTTGTACAAGTAGGGCCTTTCCTTCTTTTTATTATTTCTTTGGGATACTGAACCAGTAGTGGCATTACCAGATCAAATGGTATGTACAGTTTTATAGCCTTTTGGGCATAGTTCCAAATTGCCCTACAGAATGGTTGGATCAGTTCACAACTCCACCAACAATGCATTAGTGTCCCAATTTTGCCACATCCACTCCAACAGTTGCTACCTTCCTTTCCTGCTATATTGGCCACTCTGATAGGTTTGAGGTGGTACTTCAACATTGTTTTAATTTGCATTTCTCTAATCAAAAGTGATTTAGAGCATTTTTTCATTAGATTATTGATGGTCTTGCTTTAAATTGTTTGTTCATATCCTTTGACCATTTTTCAATTGGAGAATGGCTTGTATTCTTATAAATTTGATTTAGTTCTTTATAAATTTAAGAAATGAGACCTTTTTAAGAGAAATATACATAAACTATTTGGGAAAATAGACAGAGAAGAAATTCTACCAAATTCTTTTTATGAAACAAATATGGTACTATTACCTAAGCCAGAAAGAAGAAAAACAGAAAAACCAAATTATGGTTTTCATTAATGAATATAGATGCAAAAATTTTAAATAAGATACTAGCAAGGAGACTAGAGCAATAGATCACAAGGATCATTCACTATGACCAGGGGGGATTTTTACCAGGAATGGAAGGTTGGTTTAATATTAGGAAACTATATCAGGATAATTGGCCATATCAATAACCAAATTAACAGAAATCACACAATTCTCTCAATAGATGCAGAAAAACCCTTTGGCAAAATACCACAGACATTCCTATTAAAAACATTATAAAGCATAGGAATAAACAGGTCAATCTTTAAAATGATAAGTAGTATCTAACTAAAACCTTCAGCAAGTATCATTTACAATGTGGATAAGTTAGAAGCTTTCCCAATAAGATTGGAAGTGAAGCAAGGATGCCCATTATCACCACTATTATTTATTATTGTATTAGAAATGCTAGCAAAAAAATAAAGAAAAAGAAATTGAAGGAATTAAAGTGGGCAATGAGGAAACTAAACTATCACCCTTTGCAGATGATATTATTTAAATATTTGATAGAATTCACTTGTGAATACAGCTGGCCCTGGGAATTTTTTTTCTCAAGGAGTCCATTGGTGGTTTGTTCAATTTCTTTGAATGATATGGGATTATTTAAGGATTCTATTTTCCCTTTTATTCATTTGTCATTTTGAATTTTTGTCAATTTTTATCCATTTCACTTAGAGTGTCAGATTTATTGGCATAAAATTGGGCAAAATAGCTCCTAATGATTGCTTTAATTTTCTCTTCATTGGTGGCAAGGTCACCCTTTTAATTTTTGATGCCGATTATTTGATTTTCTTTCTTTTTGTAAACAAATTAACCAACTATCTGTCTATTTCATTTCTTTTTTTCACAAAACCAGCTACTAGTCTTATTTATTAGTTCAATGGTTCTCTTACTTTCAATTTTATTAATTTCTCCTTTAATTTTTAGGATTTCCAATTTAGTCTTTAAATAAGGATTTTAAATTTGTTCTTTTCTAGTTTTTTAAAGTTATATGCCCAATTCATTGATCTGCATTTTCTCTATTTCATTGATGTAAACTTTTAGAGATATAAAATTTCCCCTATTTTGGCTATATCCCATGAATTTTGATAGGTTGTCTCCCCATTGTCATTTTCATTTATAAAATTATTGATTGTTTCTATAATTTGTTCTTTGATCTACTCTTTTTTTAGCATTAGATTATTTAGTTCCAATTAAATTTTGATTGTCTTTTCATGATTCTTTATTGATTATAATTTTATTGCATTATGATCTAAAAAGGATGTATTTATTATTTCTGTTTTACTGCACTTTATTGTAAAGTTTTTATGCCCTAATATATGGTAAATTTTTATGTAGGAGCTATGTACTGCTGAAAAGAAAGTATATTCCCTTCTATTCCCATTCAATTCTCTCCAGCAATCTATTATTTCTAATTTTTCTAAGATTTCATTCACTTCTTTTACTTCTTTCTTAGTTTTTTTTTTTGGCTTAATTTATCTAGATCTGAAAGGGGGAAGTTGAGGTCCCCCACTAGCATAGTTTTACTGTCTATTTCCTCCTGAAGTTCATTTAATTTCTCCTTTAAAAATTTAGAGGCTGTACCATTTGGTGTTTAGTATTGACAATACTTCATTGTTTAAAATACCTTTTAGCAAAATATAATATCTTTCCTTATTTCTTTTAACCAAATCTGTTTTTGCTTTAGCTTAGTCTGAGATCATGATTGCTACTCCTACTATTTTTTTACTTCAGATGATGCATAATAAAAAATTCTGTTCCATCCCCTTAAATTTACTTTGTGTATATCACCCTGACTCAAATGTGTTTCTTATAAACAACATACAGTAGGATTCTGGTTTTTAATCCATTCTGTCATATGCTTCCGTTTTATGGGCAAGTTCATCCTATTCACATTCACAGTTATGATTACCAACTGTGTGTTCCACTCCATCTTATTTTTCCCCCTTTGATCCCACTCTTTTCCTTTTTACTATGTCCCTCCTCACTAGTGTTTTGCTTTTTATTAACCCCCCCACACACACACACACTTCTCCCTCCTATTATTACCTCTCTTCCCTTGTCTTATTCTCCTCCTACTTTTCTATAGTATAGGGTAAGAAAGGATTCTGTACCCTAAAGAGTACGGTTGTTATTCCCTTTCTGAGCCAGTTATGATGAGATTAAGGTTTAAGCATTGCTTGTCACCACTCTCATCCTCCCCTCCACTGTAATAGTTTTTCATGCCTCCTTAGGTGAAATAATTTACCCCATTTCATCTCTCCCTTCCCTTTTCACTCAGTGCAATTGTCTTTTTCATCCCTTGATTCCCATCTCCCTATATCATATAATCCTAATCAATTTACTATCTTCTATGTATACTCCTTCTAACTTCTCTACCTCTGATAAAAAAATTAAGAATTGCAAATATCCTCTTTCCATGTAGGAATATATACAGTTTGACCTTATTGAGTCCCTTAAATTTTCTCTTTCTTATTTGCCTTTTTAAGCTTCTCTTGGGGCTTGTTTTTGGACATCATGTTTTCTGTTTAGGTCTGGTCTTTTCATCAGAAATTTTTGGAAATATTCTATTTTATTGAATGACCATTTTTTCATTTGAAAGAATATATTTCAGTTTTGCTCAAGAAATGACTTTGGGTTGTAAACCTAGATCTTTCACCTTCTGGAATATCATATTCCATGCCTTCTGATCCTTTAATGTGGGGGCTACTAAATATTTTGTAATCTTGACTGTAGCTCCCTAGTATTTGAATTGTTTCTTTCTGGCTGCTTGCAGTATTTTCTCCTTCACTAGGGGGCTCTTGAATTTATCTATTATATTCCTGGGAATTGTCATTTGGGATTTCATTTTGGAGGTGATCTGTGGATTCTTTCAATTTCCATTTTACTCTCTTGTTCAAGAATATCCAGGCAGTTTTCTTTGATAATTTTTTGTATTATAATGTCCAAGCTTTTTTTTTCTTTTTAAATCATGGCTTTCAGGTAGTCCAATAATTCCTAAGTTGTCTCTTCTGGATCTATTTTCCAAGTCACTTTTTTCCCAAAGAGATATTTCATGTTTTCTTCTGTTGTTTTTTTTCATTCTTTTGATTTTGTTTAATCACTTCTTGATTCTCCTGAATTCATTAGCTTCTAGTTGCCCAATTCTAATTTTTAAGAAATGGTTTTCTTCTGTAATTTTTTGAGCCTCCTTCTTCATTTGGTCCATTTCTTCTTGTATTGCTTTCATTTCTCTTCTGCCATTCTTGATATTTGAAATCCTTTTTGAACTCTTATACAATCTGAGTCCAATTCATATTTTTCTTTGAAGCTTTGGGTGTGTTTGCTTTGCTTCCACTGTCCTCTTGTGTGTCTGTGCCTTGCTTTTGCCTTAAAAAATTTCTATAGATGATCTTTTTGATGTTTGCTCATTTCCCAGGCTTTTTCTTGATTTTCACTTTTATTTTAAAGGTAATCTGTGTTCTCTGGGATGATAGGGCACTCTTTTAAACTTCAGTTCTTTTTTTATGCTACCCTCAACCTTATTTCTATGTTTCTGCAAGTTTTCAGTTCTTCCAAGGTGGCATGATGGCCTATAGTCTGGGAGCTTTGAGAGCCACCTTCCACTGCTGATTCAGTCACTCCTTGAGTTTGCTGATAGCTCAAATTCTAGCCTCAGGTTTGGGAGGGGACTTTTGCTCTCACTCTAAGCTTGATCAGGTCAGGCACACTATGGACTGCCTTGTCCTAGGGCTCTGGTAAGTGTTATCTATATCTGGGCTCCCACAAGCCAACATTCTGGGTACTCTTTGTTGGGGATCTGGGCCTAGCTCTGGGTTTACACTGACCAGAGAGCTACAAAGACTGTCTCAAACTGGGATTCAGGTCCTCACTCCAAACTTGGGCTGGGGCTCCTAGCATCACTCTGGACTTACACAGATCAGGTGCAGCACAGGCTGTCTAGGGCTGAAATTCCAGATCTTATTGCAGGTTTGCTGGGAACTTTATGGGGTGTGTGTTGAGTTGCATTACTGTTGGCTTAGGCAGGGTCTTAGGGTCTGGATGTTGGCTTGAACCCAATGTCAGAACCTGGAATAGTATATGTGGGGTGGGGGTGTTGCTGTTGGCTTGCTCTAAACTCCTTGTAGTTCTCCCCTCTCACCCTAAGGACTCAGACTCTCTTTGCCTACCTTTCAAGTTGTTCTCTGCAGAAAGTTGGTTCATTCCATTTCCTTGTTGGTTCTTTCACTCTAGTATTCATTTTGTGGGATTATTTTAAGATTGATTGGAAAGGATTCTCGTGGTGGTTTTGAGCTTCACTGATACTACTCCACTATCTTAGCCCTGCCTTGATGCAATTATTCAATAATGATTTTTAAAAAGCATTTATTAAGCTCTTAATTTAAGTCAGGCACTGTGCTAACTGCTGGAAGTATATGTAGAAAAAGTGAGGCATTTCCTGCTGTTGCTAGTCTCTTCCCTTTAAGATCATATCCTTTAAATACAGAGTAAATGTTATAGTTATTTTCATGCTGACTTCCCTATTAGAATATGAGATCCTTGAAATCAGAGACTCTCTTTTGCCTTTCTGAATATCTTAAGAGCTTAGCACTCTGTTTGGCACATTGTTATTATTGTTTTTTGTTCAGTCATTTTTCAGTCATGTCCATTTGTGTCCCCATTTGCAGCTTTTTTGTGATTTGATATTTCCTTCTCTAGCTCATTTTACATATGAGGAAACTGAGGCAAACAGGGTTAAGTGACTTGCCAGGGTCACTCTGCTAGTACACCTCGGATGCCAGATTTGAACTTCAGAAGATGAGTCTTCCTGATTCCAGGTCCTGCACTCAATCCACTGTGCTACCTAAATGCTTTGTATGACACATAGTAAGAACTTACTAAATGCTGACTGATTTCTTGGAACTTTAATGGAGGGAGACAATACATAAAGGGGAGTGGTGGCCGGAGGAGAGTTTTGATCCAGTGACTCACATGGTTGGTGAATGGAGTCACAGCACAATTGGTTGGCATATTCTTTCCAGGAATTATAGTGGTGCTTTAACTGGGGAGGGGGATTGCATTTGCATCCAGTGGCATGGCAGAAAGATGACCAGAATAGAGCGTGTTGAGTTCTGCTATGGCTCAGTGAACTCTTGTTGATCCAGAGTGGAGTCCCATATTAATAAAGACCAGTTTAGACAGTAAAATGACATTCAGAAGATGGAAACAAGGCCAAGTGACATGAGCTAACTGATTCGGTGTTCAGGAGTGATTTGATCTTGTAAGAATAACATCATGTATGCTAAATCTCAGAGCAACCTAAAGGGGAAGAAAAAAGCTGAGGACAGCAAAAAGTTAATAACAATATTGGAGAAGAGGGGAGGATCAAAATGGAAATAGGTTGAACCAGTATGCAGGAAGGCAATAAGCATTTATATAGCATGCTAGGCACTCTCCTAAGTACTTTGCAATATCTCATTTAATTCTCACAACAACTCTGCAAGGTGTTATCATCACATTTTAAAGCTGAGGAAAGGAAGGCAAGCTGCAGTTAAGTGACTTGCCCAGGTAACCCAGCTAACCAGTATCTGAGGCTGGATTTGAATTCTCATCTTCATGACTTCAGGGCCAGTGCTCTACCCAAGATATACCATCTAGCTTCCCCAGGGACAAAACTGATGTTTATAGAAAGCAGAACCCCCAATTCTTCCTCACTTTTTATTTCCTCTGGCAAGAAAAATGTCTCTGACCTGGGGAAGACAAAACAAAAAATGACTAAGAGAGATTTGATACCCAAGATAAGTGGGGAGACAATGCTTTGTTGCTCTTATTAAGTTCAAATCACCAGGGTCAGATGAACCACATGCCCATGGTAATGGAAGAATGGGTGGATGTGATTGCTGAGCTAACGCAGTGTCCTTTGAAAAATTGGGAAGAGCAGAAGAGATGTCACAGGACTGCAGTTGAAAAACTTTAAGTCAATGTCCTTGACTTCGCTTTCTTGCAAAATTTAAAAAAAAAACGTAACTAACTGCTCTTAGTCCCAATTTTGGAGTCATAGATCATAGCTTCTAATCCTGTCTGTGATTCCAGTAACTATCCCACCTGGGTCTCAGTTTCCTCAAATGTAAAATGAGAGGGTTGAACCAAAAGACATTTAAGGTCCTGTCCAGCTAGGGGTATGCTGGAGCCAGCTCATTCCATCTCATTAAAGTTCTCTAAACACCCAGGAAGTTCTCAAATGCTACAAATGAGGAAGTGATTTATCATTTGATGATTGTGTAGATGCTGTCTACAAAGTGATAAAAAATGCTAATAATGCAGATCAAAAGGGCAGCTGGGTGGCTCAATGGATTAAGAGTCAGACCCACAGATGGGAGTTCCTGGGTTCAAATTTGGCCTCAGACACTTCCTGACTATGTGACCCTGGGCAAATCACTTAACCCCTGTTGCCTAGCCCTTAAGGTTTAAAAAAATAATTATAGTGCAGATCCTTTTAAGGGGATGATTAGTAAATGTCTGGAAAATGAAATGGCCATCACAAAAAGCCAGCATGGTGTCACTATGACCGCCTCCTCCTTCTCCTCCTCATCCTTCTACCTCTCATTCTTCTCCTACTTCTCTCCCTTCTCCTTATCCTGTCTTCTTCCTCTTCTTCTTCCTCTTCTTCTTCCTCTTCTTCTTCCTCTTCTTCTTCCTCTTCTTCTTCCTCTTCCTCTTCCTCTTCCTCTTCCTCTTC
>NC_058130.1:600284489-600321043 GCF_016433145.1 Gracilinanus agilis | reverse complement strand
TCTCTGTGTCTGTGTCTGTGTCTGTGTCTCTCTCTCTCTCTCTCTCTCTCTCTCTCTCTCTCTCTCTCTCTCTCTCTCTTTCCCCTCCTCTTTCTCTTTACTTCTATAGCTGATTCTGACTTAAGGTGGGGCACTATTTGTGTGCAATCCTGCACAAAACCCAAGAAGTTGGACCAGTCCCAGAGGGCACTGGGCGCTCCGCTTTTCCTGCCTGGTTCTGACTGATTCCTTCTCTTTGCTTTTTCTCTTCTTAAGGACGGAGGCTGTACTTGTCCAGGAGATGTCGCCAAAGCTTTTGGTAAGCACAAGTCCTACTGTTAGCCGGCTGTAGCCATTGGGAAGAGAGGGAGGAAGGGACTCTGGGAGGAGGAGGATAAGAATGCAGGAGCTAACTTAGAGGACTGAAGCTGTGAGACGGGGTAAGGAGTCGGGGAATTCAACTTCTCCCGGGGGCTTTCGGTTGTGGTGATCTCACTGCCTTTTGCTCGTGCCTGTTTGGGGCAGAGTATAGGAGAACCTGGCCAGCTCCAGAGTTCCCCTGATCCTGCCTACTCGACTCTTCCAGAAAGCAGCATTTAGTCATTTTTTTTTTAACCAGCTAAAAGGATCTTAGAGATCATTTGGTCCACATCCCTCATTTATAGATGAACTGATACAATTAACCCAAGGTCACACAGCGAACTAGTAGCAGAGAAGAGACCCAGGTCTCTTAACTCGTAGTCTAGTAAGCCCCCTTTTCTCTGGCTCCCGAGAGCACTGAGAAGATCTAGCCCAGGAACGTCAGGTGGACGCTCTCCTTTTTCTTCATGGAAAGCTGGCGTTCAGGAAGCCTTTTTGGAGAAGTGGTTGTGAAGATCGGGAGAGACGATCCCTCACTTTTCCATCTCTTCTCCCCTCCGTCCCCACCTTGTGCCTATTTGAGGACATTGACAGCACTTCCCATACGCCTTTGAGGCACACAAGGGGGCAGCAGAGGGCAATGCTCCGAATTCCAGCAGGCTCCAGACATAGGCTGGAGGCTAAAGGATTCAGTAGATCTGACAGAGGGGAAAATATTTCTGCCTTCAGTCTCTCCGTTTTACTTATCAGGGAGAAAGCCATCGTTAGAAAACTGGGAGGTGATGGATGGGTGGGTAGGGAATGTGGCAACGGATGCTCCATGGATCTTGCCAGTCAGGGGTATATATCACCTTGGGTAAGTCAAGCCTCCTCCCTAGTCTAGCCTTCATTTTGTCCCATGAGAGCAATGGGGAAGCAGTGGCCACTTTCTCCCCAGCACTTCTATAGGGTGCAGTGAGCTGTCCGGACTCCCAAGCATGCAGCAGAAGAGAAAAGTCCTCTTGTGAACCAATGCCTGGTCCACAGGAGGAGGGTCTCTAGCCTTCTCCCCGTTGCAGGCAAAAACAGTGAGGAAGGGTTGTAAACTTCATGTTTTTGTGTAGACCATTCAAAGTGGCTAGTCCCAAAATATTAGAGTCAGCCACGATGGTGGCTTAGTAGCTCCAAAACATCAGAGTTACCATTCAAGGGCAGGTACCCACAATTTTCTCTCCTTGAAAGGGCTTTGACTAATCCCCTAATTGAATTAAAAGTCCAGTTTTTTCATGATTTTAAAAATTCATTAAGGGGGCAGCTAGGTGGCTCAGTGCATTGAGAACCAGGCCTGGAGACAGGGGATCCTGGGTTCAAATTTGGCCTCAAATGCTTCCTAGCTGTTTGACACTGGACAAGTCACTTAACTCCTATTGCCTAGCCCTTACCACTCTTCTGCCTTGGACACATACTATTGATTCTAAGATGGAAGGTAAGGGATTTAAAAGAAAAAAACCTTCCCAATTCCATGCAAAAAAATGTTAACATTGATTTTTAAAAATTTCAAGTTCCAAATTCTATCCTTTCTTCTTGTCCCTTCCCCACCTCTTGAGAAGGCAAGTGACATATTGGTTATACATGTGACGTCAGAGCATTGACATCTTGCCCTTTACTCAAAATTTAGGCCATCAGTTGAATTTGCTCTGTAGTTTGTATGGAAGATTTGTTTGTGTTATTTAACTGAAAGGAGGCTCCCTATTAATTCAGGATAGACAAAGAGGTAGTGAACATTGACTATCCATGACTGTTAGGAGCTGCTCAACCTCCCACCCATCTGCATGATAACTGTATGAAAATCTGATATTTTCTAATATTTAAAATGGGCAGTTATTTATTCTTATTATGCCTGATTCATTCTTCAAATATTATAGGCAGCTAGCAGGTACAGTGGATGGTTATCTGAGTCTGGAGTCAGGAAGGCATCTATTCAAAACCTGCTTCCAATACATACTAGCTGTGTGACCCGGGACAATTCTCTTAACCTCTACTTGCCTCAGCTTCCTCACTGTGAAATGGGAACAATAAAGCACCAATCTCCCAGGGTTATTGAGAGGATCAAATTAGAGCATATTAGTAAAGTGCTTTACAAACCTTAACTGCTAATTATTATTACTGAGTGGGAGTTTTCTGTAAAGAACATGATGTCAGAGAAATTCAAAGCTTTTCAGACTTCCATGGACTTTTCCCAGTATTTTCAATGCTGTTAAATTATATAAATGTTATATAAAGTCTAAGCTACTTGGGTTCCCTCCTAAAGACTCAGATTAGGAGAAAATAGTAATAAAGGCACAGTTCCATTCACTGGCGGGTATTTAAACAGGCTCTGAAAGATTAGTCAGTAAGCAAACATTTATTAAGTACCTACTATGTTATAGGCACTGCTGAGCTAAGCCCTGAGTTGAAGGTTCTCAACCTGGAAGAATTCTTAGACCTTGTTTAGTTTAAACCTTCATTTTACAAATCAAGGAACCAAAACTCAGGGGGGAAATAACTTACTTAAAGTCATCTAGTTTGCAGTAAATAAATAAGCAAATAACTAAATAAATGCAGTGAATAGACGAATGAAAGAAAGGAGGAAAGAAGGAAAGAAAGGACAAAAGAAAGAAGGAAGGGAGGAAGGAAAGTAAGAAAAGGATGGAAAAAAGAACCCAAGAATTAAGTCACATAACCATGAGTAAGTGACTCTGGGTAGAAAGTTGGCCCAAATGACCTCTAAGAGGCCCCTTTCTAGCTCTTCATATCTACGAGCCTGAGATTTGGATTCCTGTCAACATGGTAATCATTCTTTTAAAGACTCCTCTAGTCAGCCTCATGAATGATTATCCAAAGCACCAACTGTCGGCTTTACTTGGCCTGCTCTTCACTTCTGCCGTTCAGTACTCAGGCTATGACTGTTGAGTGCTTGGGTCCCTGGATTTATGGGCCATCAGCCTAACTCTTTCAGATGGCACAGGTGGTTTTCTTGGTTCTAGGTCATACTTGATACAGATTTTTCCTGTGTTGTACCCTTGATCTCCCAGAAGCAATTCTGACTTTGGTTTCTTTTGTCCTCTATGTTTTCCTTGTCCCTTTGTTGGATTACAGGAGCTGGTGCTGACTTCGTTATGCTTGGAGGGATGTTCTCCGGTCACACAGAATGTGCAGGGGAGGTGATTGAGAGGAATGGTCAAAAGGTGAAGCTCTTCTATGGGATGAGTTCTGAAACAGCAATGAAGAAACACTCAGGGCGAGTTGCTGAATACAGGTAAGAAAGCAGCTGAAGCATTCAGACTTGAACTGGTAAAGCCTTAAATTTCTCCAGTTGCTTTATGTCCATACATTGGGGGTGAAGGAAATGGGACAGCTAGGCTAAAAGGAAATAAGCTCCAGGACTTATTCTCTACTTTTCTTTTGGAAACTATGCTAGCAACGGGCTAGGAAGTGTACCCTGAGCTCATTAAGCAGGATGGAGACCTTTTCTTTTAAAAAAACATATATTTAAAGCCTTCAGGAGATCTGATTTGGGAACTAGATATGATGCTTTCTTGCCTTTCTTCAAGAAACTATTTCCCAAGCGTCTTTTCTCCCTCCTTAATTTTCTATCTTTCCTTGTCCACTGGCTCCTTCCCTTCTGCTTAAAATCATGCCAAATTGGGGTAGCTAGGTAGCCCAGTGGATAGAGTGGGAGGCTAGAGTTGGGAGGACCTGGATTCAAATTTGACCTAAGATGCTTCCTAGTTGTGATCCTGGGGAAGTCACTTAACAATCCCATTGCCTAGCACTGTCTTAGTATTACGGTAAGAACAACAACAACAAAGAACAACCCCAATGTTTCTCTAGACTTAAAAAAACAAAAAAACAAAAAACAACCTTTCTCTTGATCCTAGCATCTTCTCAAATTATTTCCCTATTTTTCTCTTCCTTTTTGCAGCAAAACTCCAGTGGGGAGCGGGAGGGGAAGCTGTCTTTACTTTTCTCTCCTTTCTCACCTCCCACTCACGTCTCAATCCTTGCAGTCTTGCTTCAGACCTCATCACTCATCTGAAACTCATTTCTTCCAGATTACCAATGATCTCTCTTAATTACCAAATCCAATGACCTTTTCCCAATCCTCATGCTTATTAGGCTCACTACAGCATTTGTAACTGTTGGTGAAATATCAGTGAAAAGCCCATCTTCTTCAAGAAACCTTTCCTGAGTCACCCTTGAAGCTAGTGACTTCTCTCCGAGATGATTTCCAATTCATCCTGTATATATCTTGTTATTCCATAGTTGTTGATGTATTTACACGCTTCCCTGTATCCCCAGGGCTTAATCTGTCCCATTGTAGGTACTTAATAAAAGTTTGTCAACTTGTCTTAAGCATCCCCTCTTCGCTGATATTCACGACACCATTCTTTCCAGGTCCTCTTCTTCTGTTTCCAATCTTTCCTCATTTTCTTTTGCACTAGTGTCATCTGTGTTCTGCCCCATGCCCATGTGTATATTATCTCATCTGCTCCCAAGTAGTCTACTATGAAGGTAACTCTCAGATCTAAAAGTCCATCCACCCTTTGTCTCTCTTCTGAACTCAAGTCTCTTACAAATCGTTCAGTCATTTTTCATTTGTGTCCAACTCTCCGTGGCCCCATCTGGGGTTTTCTAGGCAAAGATACTGGACTAATTTGTCATTTCCTTCCCCAGATCATTTTACAGGTGAAGAAACTGAGGCAAAAAAGGTGAAGTGACTTGCCTAGGGTCACACAGCTAGTAAGTGTCTAAGGCCAGATTTGAACCCAGGAGGATGTCTTCCTGATTCAAAGCCCAGTGCTCTATTTACCAAACCATCTAGCTGCCCCAGCCTACCATATAAAAAATACTAAATCAATGCTTCTTGAATAGATGGTTTTAGGTAAGCCATAAAGGCCATCTTCTCATTTAGAAATTTTTAGCCCATTGAGGTTAAGTGGATTTCTTAGAGTGGTAAGTGGCAAAGCTGGAATTTAAACCCAGGACCTTTGACTCCAAATCCAGCACTCTTTCTGTGGTACCACGCTGACAAGGTTTCTGGGTGACAGTGGTTGTTTTGGGGACCCAGGCTTTATACTGGTGCTGCTGGGTCAGGGGTTTTCTAGGAGTCTTCCTAGCCTCAGTGCAGCCAGGACAGTTCTCCTTCCCAGGAGCTCTTGGCAGGGTGCTCTGTCTAGGAGCATCACCTCTAGCCTTCGGGGAGGTCATACGGCGGGCGCCAGGCTTGGAAATTGTGTCTTTGGGTGCTTGATAAAGCACCGCTTTCTAGATCGCAGGATGGGCTTCAGATCATTTCTTAAAGGCAACCTTGCTTAAATGGAGCCCGTTTTCAAAGCTGCCTTGAGGCACAGAGGGGAAGGCCTGACAGTGGATGGAGGCCAGCCATGTAATTCTGTTCCTTATTCCCAAGGGAGAATTTCATGAATAGCCACCACGGAGAGCCTGGCCTTTCTCTTTACTTGTGTGTGTGTGTCTGATAAGCCCCATAACAGCATATTTATTTATACGCTCCACAAGTATGGCATAACTTCCCATTATAAGAAGAGGAGATGACGGGCTGGACAAAGGGAACTGGAGAGCTAGCAGCTCCTAACAATTTAAGTTAATTTATTCCAGTAATTATGTATTAAGCGCCTGCTGTATGCAGAACATTCTGCTAGGTGCTGAGGATATAAAGTTGGCATTTTATTAGGGCATGCGATATTTCATAATAATAATAGTATTTCTATAGCACTTGAAGTTTGCAGAGTGCTTTACAAATTTGATTTCATTTTGGCCTCAGATCAGCCCTGGGAGCTACGTTATGTCATTATTGTTCTTCTAGTTGCTACTGAGCAGTTAGGGGGAAAGCACCGGACCTGGAGTCAAGAAGACCTGAGTTCAAATTTGACTTCAGACACTTACAAGCTGTGTGCCCCTGGGCAAATCCCTTCACTTATGTTTGCTTCAGTTTCTTTTATTGTAAAATGAAGATAATGATAGCATCTCTCTCACAGGGTCGGGAGGCTCAAATGAGATGTTGGCGTTGTTCGGTCGTTTGTCATATTTGAATTTTCATGACACCATTTAGAGTTTTCTTGGCAAAGATGCTGGAGTGATTTGCTATTTCTTTCTCCAGATTATTTTATGGCTGGGGAAACTGAGTCACACAGGGTGAAATGACTTGCCCACAGTCCCTCAGCTGGTAAGGAGGAGTCTGAGGAAACATTTGAACCCACAAAGATTAGACTTCCTGAATCCACACCCAGTGCTCTATCCAGTGGTGGGATAGATATTAGCCGAGATAATATTTGTGAAGTTCGTAGCACAATGCCTGGTACCCCGTAGGTAGTCAGTAGACATTTATTCCCTCGCCTGCCACCTTCCCCATTTTACAAATGAGGATACTGATCCTCTTTATGAGAGGGGTTCAGTGACTTGCCCAGGGTCACACAGCTTGTAAGTATATAAAGTTAGATTTGACCACAGATCTTTTTTACTGCAAATGCATTGTTGTCTCCCCTGTGCCATTTAGTAACCTACTTACACAAAAAAGTAAATACAATATCATTTATACAGTATTATTCACTAGAATAATAATAATAATAATAACATAAGTATAATATATACAACGTAAGGCCTGAGGAGTAGAGGAGAGCTTTCCTCTATACAGAAAGTGGCACTTGAGCTGAGTTTTTAAAGAAGCTACTAATTCAAAGAGGCAAATTTAAGAGGTCTTTTCATTCTCAACTTTTATGAGTCCATTTTGGGCATATGGAAGCCAAGGGTAATGGCACAGAAGACCAGCAAGCTGTCTTGAAGCAGGCTTTCATGGAGGGAACTAATGTGGAATAAACCTCGAAATGTCAACTGGAGCCATATTGGGAAGGGTTTGAAAAGCCACTTGTAGGAGTTGGTATTTTTCCAAGTTTTTACAATTTTTACAGTCGTTTATAATGAATGGTAGAATTAATAAGGAGTCAGCACTTCCTAGCTGTGTGATCCTGGACAAGTCACTTAACCCCCATTACCTAGCCCTTACCTCTCTTCTGCCTTGGAGCCAATACATAGTATTGAGTCTAAGATGGAAGGTGAGGGTTAAAAAAAAAAAGAATGAAATAGGAAGCTGTGAGTTGAATATAAAGATTCCAGCTTTGGAGGCAGTTAGGAGTCCTTGATTCCAATCCCTGTTTTACTACTAACTGCCTTGTGACTTTGAGTAAGTCACGTAACTTTTCTTAGCCTCAGTCCTCTCCTGTGTAAAATGAGAGGGATGGACTAGATTATCTCTGAGCCTCATTCAGTTTCTAAATCATTAATCCCATGATGTTACCAGGAAATTGCCTTTAAGACCCTCTAAGAAAGAAAATCTATAAGCTGCCATCATGGGCAACTAGGTAGTGCAGCAGATAGAGTGCCAGGTTTGGAGTCAGATAGACTTCTCTCCCTAAGTTCAAATCTTGCCCAGACACTTAGCTGTGTGACCTCTGGGCAAGTCACTTGACGCTGTTTGCCTCGGTTTCTTCATCTTTTGTAAAAGGAGCTAGGGAAGGAAATGGCAAACTAATCCAGTATCTCTGCCAGGAAAACTCAAAATGAGGATTTCATGAAGAGTTGGTCATGACTGAAATGACTGAAACAAACAAACAAAAAGCTGCCATCTTGCGAGACTCTCTTCTTTTTCTTATTTTCTAATTTATGGACTTGGAGGCTGGTTGGGGGATTCAGGGGGTGGGGATGTTATGCAAAGACCTTGGAAGCTTCCAGATAATTGAGAACAAGAGACGCGGCTCATCCTCTCAAGGCCTCCATAGTCTCAGAAAGACCTCCTTCTCCCATGTGGTAAGTGATATGCCAGGTTAGACAGTGCTGCTGGGGAGAGGAGGGAGGGAATTCCTACCTCGAGTGGGAACCTGGGCCTAGCGCCAAGAAGCTTAATGATCCATCAGAATTCGTTGTTCTTGTTTGAGAGACTGGTGCTACCTTGTACAGATACAGTTATATAAACCGGCCTATTGTGGAGAAGGGATGGCCAGCTTTCCTGCTTTAGGACAGATTTAATTTTTCTTTGAACCATTTCTTTTTAAACCTTTGGTTGTTAATCTGCTTTTTATCTAAGTTGGGGCTGGGGAGGGATGGACTCCCATTTAGCACACCAAAATAGAAATTGAGGAACAAAAAGAAACAAGTCTCCTGTAATTTCAGCAGGGTTTAAACATAACAGAGAATGAAAGATTCAAGAGCATCGAGGCACAGTTTTGGAAAGAAAACCCTGAAATATAAGGTCCTACTCAGGCAAACCACTGGCCAGAACTCTACATACTTACATGGCTAGGGCCCTTCTGGCTCTCTGAGGTGCTTCTCTGCATGCTCAAAGTGGACAAAAGATGCTTATTACAATGACCTCTTCTTCAAGAGAAGGCTTCTCCTTCTTTGACATTATGTTCAATTAGGACACAGCTCCTTCTGCTTTAAGGGTTCCTTGGCAATCATTTACCACTTATTTCTTGGACCATCCCTGTGAGGCTGATCAGTCGAGGTAATTACCTTCGTTTTATAGCTTTTAATTTTTCTCCTGAGCTCCAGTCCCAACTACCCATTGGACGTTTCCATTTGTATGTCCCATAGGCATCTCGAACTTAAAATGTCTGAAACAGAACTCACTAATCCCTCCCTCTCTCCCCAACCCACCCTTTTTCTGAATAAATGACACCATCTTTCCAGTCCCCCAGGCTTTGAGGTTCATAGTGTCATCACAGTGTCATCCTTTATTCTTATACCACAGACACAAATGATCAGTTAGCAAACCTTGCCTTTCTACTCCCACAGCATCACTTTCATCCATCTCTCCATTTCTTCCCATGCGGGTGTCCTTCAAACCCTCTGCATCTTTCACCTCCCATATTAGGTGGGACAGTAAAAATAGAGACCCTGACCTGGAGTTGGGAAGACTGGAGTTCAAGTCCTACCTCAGACACTTACTAGCTCTGTGACCCTGGCAAGTCACAATCTCTTTCTGTATTAGTTTCCTCATTTATAAAGTGGCGATGATGATGATGATGATGATGATGATGATGATGATGATGATGATGATAATAGCAGCCCAGGGCTGTTGTGAGGATCAGATTAGATTAACATATGTAAAGCAAACCTTAAAGCTCTAAATAAATGCCAGTTATTCACTGGTCTCCTTATGTCCCTATTCCAATCCATCTTCATCAAAGCCACTAGAATATTTTCCCCACTCTTCACATTCTAGTCACCCTGGGTGAGCTAAGTACCTCAGTGGACAGAGAGGTAGGCCTGGAGATAGGGAGTCCTGGGTTCAAATCTGGACTTAGTCACTTCCTAGCAAATCACTTAACCCCCATTGCCTAGCTCTTATCACTCTTCTGCATTGGAGCCAAAACGTAGTATTGATTCTAAGACAGAAGGTAAAGGTTTAAAACAAAATAGCAAGCAAATGGAAAAAAAAATTCTAGTCAATCTTCCCCCTCCCATTACCTCTAGGATTAAATGTAAAAAAATTTTGGCATTTAAAATCCTTTATAGCCAAGACCCTGCATACACTTCAAATTATTCCATTTCACCCATTCTGTGGTCCAGTCAAATTGACTTTATAGTTCATCCAATATGGTGCCCTATTTCCCATCTTTATGTCTTTTCCATAGTCTTCTTCCATGCTTGGAATATACCCCCTCCTCACTTCTCTCTCTTAGAATCTCTTAGCATCCTTCAAGTCTTAGTGTATCTTCTATCTGAAGCCTTTCCTAATTCCCCTCAGATTACTATGTGTCCCCCAAAGGAATGTAACCTGCCTGAGGGCAGTGACTATTTCCCTTTTGGTTTAATCACCCTTATCTTCTTTCTTAGAATTGATTGATTTCTAGATAGTAGAGTGGTAAGGGCTAGGCAGTTAGGGTTAAGTGACTTGCCCAGGGTCACATAGCTAGGAAGTGTCTGAGCCCAGATTTGAACCTAGGACTTCCAGTCTCCAGGCCTGGCTTTCTATTCACTGATCACCTAGTTACCCTTCTCTTTTGTATTTGTATCTCCTGTATATAGTATAGTACCTGGCACATCATAGGACCTGTTTAATAAATGCTTCTTGACTTATTGAGGAGATATTATGAATTAAATTCCAAGGATATTTAAACAAAATTCCTCCAATGTCTCAGTTATTATGCTTAGTGCAGGAGACATAATGATGAAATATTCCTTGCCCTCAAATAGATTGAAATCTGTTTGCATATTTACTACACATGCATGGACAAGTAAATAGAAAGTAATTTCAAGAGAGAAAAAAGAGGAGACTGACAAGGGAGGAGGTGGGTCAGGAAAGGTCTCATGCAGGAGATGGCATGTGAGCTATGCATGAAGGAAAGTAGGAATTTTAAGAGGAAGGACAAGGAGGGGAGAATCTGGGTAAACATGGCATGACTCGTTTGTAAAATGGCAGTGATGGGAATGCAGGTGATCTTCTATAAGTACGACGAGAGGCAATAGAGTCCCTATGTGTGTAGGGGTAGGAGTGGGGGGACTAGGGGAAGGATCTTTTCCAGTGTTAGCAGTCTAGACTTTGGGATGATGGATCTTCTACTTTTCTTGCTGCCTGGAGTTACTAAAGGACATCCACCTCCTTCTCATCTTTCTCTCTGTTCCCAAGAAGCTTTGGGTTCTTGGTGGGGGGCATTTTCCTTTTTTGGAAGAGTGGGAGGCACCTACTGGTGTACCCCATGGGAACAGTGGGGATACCTACAGGTGTACCATGTAACACCTTTCAGAGCTGGAAAAACAGGAAATAGGTGCCCAGAAGCAAACCAAGAAAACAATGTGTTGGCTCCTCCTAGGATGTTTTGGTTTGTGACAATGAACACATCTATGGGTTAAAGTAGCACAGAAAGATAAATTGCTACCTTTCGGGCCTGGGGTGAGATCTCTTGTGAAGATACACATCTCTTGAGCTCAGTGTTCTAAGCTCCCATCTATAGTTGCATCACAATTGTTACAGAGGAATGTTTACTCTACTAGCTCAGTATAGGAATTTGATAGAAAGTGGTAAATCTCAGGTCCTGGAGACTTTGCCTTACTTTTAAGCTGAGATATCATAAAGTTCTGGCTTTGCTGGGCCCAAAGGGAGAAAACTGCCATTTTGCTAAAATGCTAAAGCACAGACTTCTAAAAGCAAGAGAAAAAGAAAGAGGACACATACACACACAGAGTAATAATTGTTTTCTCTCCCCAGGGCGTCAGAGGGCAAGACTGTGGAAGTGCCTTTCAAAGGAGATGTGAAACACACTATCCAGGATATCCTGGGGGGTCTGAGGTCCACCTGCACTTACGTTGGTGCTGCCAAACTCAAGGAGCTCAGTCGGAGGACAACCTTCATCCGGGTGACCCAGCAGCACAACTCGGTCTTTAGCTAAGCTGGGGGACCAAAAATCCATTTGACTAGAGTGGAAGTTTTGACATGCACCCGCTTTGCCCACAGTCTCCCTTCTTGTCTTGTGTAAGAGCTTCCTGTCTTCTCCTGATGGAAGACGTCTCCTCTTCTCTTTCATCATCCTCCAACCAGCAGGAGGGCCTCTGAAGCCCATAACTAGCATCTCCTGCAGGCATGTAGCTGGGGATGGACTTACTAGTCAGGCCCAGTCCTGCAATGTAGAGTGTTTGTTGCCCTCAAAAAACACTCATGATTGAAAACACGTGAGACCCTTCCTTTTTTTTTTTTTTTTAAAGATAATAGTTTTCACTTTTAATATAATGCTGTCTTCACAATGGATGGCTGGAGTCTCCACTTAATTGGAATCCAGCCCTGTGGTCACAGTTTGGGGATTTTTCTGTCTTTCACCTAGATGTGCTGTCAAACCAGTATTGGCTAGTATCAATAGCCAGACAGTGCTGCCACAGTGGTGGCTACTGCCCAGCGGTGGCTGGCTGGCTCCCCAGGAAGGAAAAGAAGATCCCTGCAAAGCCAGATGGGTAGAGTAGAGACGTTGGTTCCTGAGAAAATACCAAGGGAAGATTAGAGATCTAAGAACACCAAGCACAGACTTTCCAAATGAGTTCTGGGATATTTATGAGTTTGGCCCCTTGTCTTTGCTCTATGGAGGTCAGAGGTTCATTACACGTGCCTTCTTGGGATATCATAACTACATATTCATTGAGCCCATTACTTGGGGAAGGCTGAGCTCGTGTTGGCTTTCCTTCTTTGGACTCTTCCCCTTCCTCCCCTCCGCTTCCCCTGTTTATCTGTTAAAAATGTGTATTTAGTTGTGTGCTTACATTAAATGTTCTACAGCTTCTTCTGGTAAAGATCCTGGTGAAACATTTGTAATGAAGAGGTCCACCATCATTGATAATGGGAGGGAAGCTCTCATTAGTATAGCTCTTTACCAGAATCCAGCAGTAAGACCCTAAGTCAGTGATTCCCAAAGTGGGCGCCACCGCCCCCTGGTGGGTGCTGCAGCGATCCAGGGAGGCAGTGATGGCCACAGGTGCATTTATCTTTCCTATTAATTGCTATTAAAATTTAAAAAAAATTAATCTCCAGGGGGCTAAGTCATATTTTTTTTCTGGAAAGGGGGTGGTAGGCCAAAAAAGTTTGGGAACCACTGCCCTAAGTTAAGAGACTTTCCATGGATACAGCAATGGCTATTTCTGATCAGATCATGGATAACATGTGACTCCCATGTAATGATAAAGTAATTGACAGATCCAGGCAGTACGTACGGTCTCTGGGAGAAATTCACAGGAAGCCACGGTAACGTTAACAGAATGAACACTGGATGAATTTAGACCCGGCTCCTTGTTTTAAAGAGTTTCTTGGATATTAATCTACCTGGGAACTTGGTGCAACTTAAAGCAGTCTTCGTTTTAGCTAGACACAGGATAATATGCAGAAATTGAGTCTTCTACAAGAGGAGTGAGGCTTTGGGGAAAAGGGAGCGTGGGCAAGGCAGGAAGCTTGCGTCTGATTGCCCATCGTGATTTAGGCCAGTGGAAGAGAGCTACCTCTCATGCTTGGACCATGCGGGACATAACATTCAACCCAACTCTCCACTTAAAGGTATTTGAAACAGGAGGCATAAGATGGAAAAATGGTAACTCTTTCCACGGCCCCAGAGGCACATATCTTGCCAACACCCTCAAGTCCAGTGGAGGCAGTTTTACCCCTCGCCCCTGCCCCAGACACAGGAAGATAGCTCTTACTACTACAAAGATAAATGTGTGAGTTACTGTTGGGAAACAAGGCAACATCTGGATAATGTGGGTAGTGGATGGGGATTTAGAATTGGAAAAAAAACCTTGGCGACCATCTAGTCCAACCTCTCATTTTACAGAGAAGGAAACTAAGGCCCAGAGAGACACCGACTTGCTCATAATCACTCAGCTAATTAATAGTAGAAATAGGACAAAGCAAGTTGTGGGCCTATCTTGGAAATACCACAATATCATACTTTTTTTTTTTTTTGCAGGGCGGGGAGAGGGTGCATATTTTCAATTTCATGAGAAATAGATTTCCTTTGTCCTTTTTATAGCTTGTTGTTTTTCAGTTGTGTCTGACTCTTTGTAATCCCATTTGGGGTTTCTTGGTAAAGATATTGGAGTAGTTTGCCATTTCTATCTCCAACTCATTTCACAGATGAGGAAACTGATGGCAAACAGGGTTAAGTGACTTGCCCAGGGTCACACAACTAGTATTTGAGCTCATGAAGATGAATCTTCCTGATTATGAGCTAGTGCTCTCTTCACCATGCCACCATACTACCTGGAAAACATTTTGAGATGGGAGTAAATTGGTCCCTCAGCCTATGACTCTACTGCTGAGGTCATTCATTCTGACTCAGGACTAAGAGCTTCTGTTGCCCTTTTCTGGGGGAAAATGGGGCAGGGTTCTGGATCTGTCTCTCACAGAATCATATACTGAGGTTTTCTGGTTCAACCCTCTCATTTTCACCAAGGGCTAGAGAGGCTGAAACATCCAAGGTCACGTAAGCAGGAAGTGATAGAATTGCTATTTGAATTCAGTCTTGTAATCCCAAGTTCTATACTCTTTCCAGGCCACCACTATTTGGGAGGCCCCTTGGCTAATTTTTGTCTTTGAGTTAATAGAGCCAAAGAAGTGAGGGTTATTTTGATATGGTGGCCTAAAACCAAAATAATATTCCCAGAACAACAAAGATTTTTACAAATATCATCTGCTTCCTCAGGACTGAGAAGACTCTCCATTTAGATTGGGCTCCACAGCTTAAATGTGTTTTCAGAGACAATATTTCATTTGATCTCACAGCAACAAATTTTTACAGATGAAGAAACCGAGGGCCTGACGTCAAAAGTGATTTGCCTAATCAGTAAGGCCACACATATTGTTGGGAGGCAAAGGCAGAATTGAAGCTCTGGTGATGGAAACAGAAAATCATGGATTTTAAACTGGAAGGGACCTTGGCAGTCCTCTAGTTCAACACTGTTTACTTAACAACGCAGGAGAAGGGGCTGAGTGGATTGAGGGCCAGGCCCAAAGATGGGAGGTCTTGGGTTCAAATCTGGTCCTAGATATATCCTGGTTGTATGACCCCAGGCAAGTCACTTCACCTTACTATTCTGCCTTGGAACTAATATGCAGTATTGATTCTAAGATGGAAGGTAAGAATTTAAAAAACAACCAACCAATTGAAGAGACTGAGACCAAGCAAAATGAAGTCACTAACCCCCAAGATCAATGGCAGAGTCAGGATCTGAACTCAGGCCTCTAGCTCCAAATTCTACATTCTTTCCACTGATCATGCTAGTCTTCAGGTTCCAGCCTGGTGCTTTTTGCATAGTGCCATAATGCCTCAGTAGTGGGACTGAGTGAGCAGCAGACAGAGGGAAAGGCACCTAAGCTGACCCTAACTGGCATTTGTAGCATCAGTTTGCAGCTGTCATTTGCCTTGGTGCTGCCTGAATAGACAGATGACACATGCATCCTACAAAGGCTTTTCCATGTGTGAGTCAGAGGAGAACACAGAGGTTACTTTCCTAAATAAAGACTTGCTGGGAGATGTTGACACAGTGTTAGGGTCACTTACCTCACTTGACTATTGCCTTAAATAACGTGGAATCAAAATGTTTCTCATTGCTTTGACTGAGCTGTTGTCATTTCACTGCATTTCTGAAATCTTCACTCTGCAGTAGATTGACTAAATGCTCTTTGCCTAGCCAAACCAACCCCGTGAAGAGTCGGGGACTGTCACAGACCCAAATCTTCCTGCCGGAACTGCCCCTGGCTATGTTGTTAAAATTGGATTACTTGCCAAGGAGAGGAGGGCCTGGGTCAAAAAGGTAGGAATTTGGGCCGAATGCTTCACGAGTGGTACCTAATTTTAGTGTTTTTTTTTCATCTTAGCATACATCTCCTGGGGTGGGAGATGACCAGCAGCCTTCCTTAGTCTTAGCCTAAAGTTATGGAGCCTTTACCTTCTGGTATGTAGCACCAGTGACTCTCTGTCACTTGCTTAAATCTTAACTCCAATAAGCATTGAGGGGTCCAGATCAGACACGACAATATTACCTGAGAAGAAGAGCCAAAAGGGGTTGGCGATTTCTAATCCCACTACTAGAGTGGGCTTCCTTTCTTTTGGCTTAGCTAAGTTTTTGTATGGGGTCTTTTCTGTTGAAAACTTTCCCTTCTTCTCTCCAATCTTCACCATAGGGCATTAGGGCTGGAAGCCTTTAGCAGGCAAGCAAGCAACTCGGTGCCAGGGAAGTGTACATCTTTCACCAGAAGGAAGCTGATGAATGATCACTTTTGGTCCTTCTGGAGCTTGACCAATGGGCAATTTCTAAAGCAGATCCATGGATCAGTCATCATTCCCTATGCACGCTCATGAGCCAGCACCTCTTGCAGATGAATAAGTCATGCTAGTGGGAACTCACAATAGGAAGTCTAACCCCTGGTGCTTTTATGCTGAGGCACACGGGTGTGCACACACACACACACTCTGTAGATGACATGAATGAATGGATTCTTCCTCAGAAATTGGTTTGTTGTGGAACTGTATACAGTGTATCCCTCATGCCACCATGAGCTAGCCGCCAAATGTTTGTTAGAAACAAATATTCTTGCAAATGGTACTGTTCAGTTCTTGAGAAATAAACACATTTAACTGGATAAGCCAAGATGTTCAATGTGGAAATGTGCTATTGTCTATGAACCATGCCTCCGGGATGCAAAACCGAAGTGAGGTAGGTGTAAGGTGGCCCCTTCTCGACAAGCCTGCTCTATAGAAAACTATGGTCAAGGTGAACAAAAAAGGGGGGAGGAATCAAGCAGGGATTGCTGGTTTTTTCTCTGGTCCATTGTTTTTCTTTGGGAACCTAACAGAGAGGCAGAGACACAAGCTTGCAATTGGCACTGTTATTTTATTAGTACGAGTATACTGAAACAATAAACTTGTACTGGTATACAGACAATTTCTTTAAAACAATTTTGTTCAAATTTTGAATCAAACATTGTTTTATTATAATAATGAAATAATTTCTATCTAGAAAACCTGCAAGCACCATCAAAGAAAGGGACCATAAAATTCAATAAACAGACTCGAGTGTATCCTACAAATAGACACACCACGATTAGAAAATAGAATATGAATTCTTCCATTTTTTTTAATATTTGTTTTAAAAAAGCTAGTGCAAGTACAATATTTTACACTGGAATTACAGAGAGTATGCACGCATATGGAAAAAAGTTCTCCTGTCACAATAAAAGCTCTTAACTATGTATGCACTTAAAATTTTTTCTTTTCAATAAGGTGCAAAACATGATTCCCTCCCTAGTTCTCCTTGGTACTGGCCACGTCAGCCCAACAGTGCCCCCAACACAAATCTCCAGTGTCTCTTTTCACTTGGCCCGTGGGAGGCAGAAGATTGGAAGTGTGATGGGACGATGACCCAACATTAAAACATCCAACAGGACAAATCTCAGAGATGGTTCTGGGCCCAGGATGGATGACCCTGGCTAGAAACGAAGATTCTCTCTTTGTGCCTAAGGCCACGGAAAATACTGACAGGGCTGAGAAAAAAAAATAAAACCTCCTTTTAGTTGACACTGTAATTTGAGTTTATAATTAGTGGGTGAGGGAGTGGGGGTAAAGGGGAATCCCTATCTTAACACTGCGCAGAGGCAGTGTTCATGGAAATAACATATGCTTAAGAACCAAGCAAGTCTATGATCTAAAAGTACATAAATATTGAGTTTCAACATCCATCGACTGTCTATGAGGAATACGCCACTCCTTGACCATATAATAACTTAAGGGCAGGTAGGTCACCTAAGCCTCAGAGTGGGGGGAGGTGGGAAAGGGGGCATGAACCTAGACTCTTGGGGTAACTGCTAATTACAGCCAGCTGACTTTTCAAGATTGTTTTCTCCCATGGTACTTTGAAGGGCAGTATCTGCCGCAGTGAGTATGACTGTAAACAATGCTTCCAATACAGGCCTACTGGTTAGCCAAGGGAAAGGAGACAGGCTCTCTGACCACCCAGAAAGGAAACGAACCGACAAATAAAATAGAAAAGAAAACTTGGATGAAGTCTCCAATTTATGTTCAGTGGAAGACTTGAGTCCTTTTAGTTAACGAGAAAAGTTGCTGAAATCCTTAAAGACTGTTATTGTATAGATACTACCTATTGGTCAAATGCACTTAAATGTTAATACAGTTGAGCCATTTTGATGTGAGTCTTGGGGATATTACAAACTGACCCCCATGCTCTTCTCCCCTCCCCCGAATGTGGCCAGACAGTTAGATGCCAGCTAGAAGGGAGGGGGAAAGATGCTGAATTTTAAGAACTGTGGGGAGGTTTCAATGACCTCCCAAATCACCCCCCTTCACCCCACAGGTGTTCAGGTTTCCTGCTGTCCAACCTGATCTTTGGACCAGAACAAAAGGGCTCTTTTCTCAGAAATTGCTCCACATTCCATTGATTTTGGCCTCTGCGTCATAAGAATTATTTTTAAAAAAATCAAATTAAAGTAATCTGTTGCAAGTAGATTGTGGCTTCAAATTAAAATCTATGTCTTTACCACGGCCCCCATTTAAATGAGGTATGAGGGGAGGGTGAGACAAAAGGCCAACTTTTATTTTTCTTCTTTTTGAATGAGTCCTTTATTTATTGGTAGCGAGGATCCTTTGTTACAAACACTTCTTGTTCGAGATTATATTCTTTGGATTTATTGGAACAGGAAGTGCTGAAGATATCAAACATCATCTCAGGGAAAAAAAGAAACCAAAAAGGAGTTGCAATGGCTTACAAGTCAAAGCTGGGAAGGCTGGGAGCAGAGGAGGGAGAAGCTCTGAGGCCTTTCAGCACAGGTCCAGGCGGACAGCGCTCTCTCAGCTCCAAATGGAGTGCCCCTCCCTCACGTGAGGGACCCATGTAACATAAAGATAACAGTAAGCATAGTTGTAGTTTAAGAGCCTTTTAAATAGTAACTCCTCCTGGCCATAACCATACAAATCCCATCATCTAGACACGACAGATTTCTATTTACAGAAAAGAAAAAAAAATAACCAACATGTAACTTTTAACCTTTCTCTGCTTATTATTATTTTTTTTTTACAAACAAGGTATGAAACTCACTGTTTCAACAGGTCCATGTCTTTCAAACACTGAATGAATCATTTCAACATTCATTTTTCTTTTGTGCAATTTAAAAAAAAATTACCTGTACTCCTCAATGTGAGTGCTTCAAAAAGGTTTTTTTCTTAAGCTTTTCAAATTAGGTTTACATTAAAAAAAATATTTCCACAAGGTATAGTGCTACAAGGAAAGATTCTATCAGTAAGGTAACACATCTGAAGCGAGGTCGTCTATGTAAAAGAAATTTTAGCTCTGGAGTAGAGGTGTGCAAGTTGTTTGGAATTTCCCTATCAACAGAAACACAACACTGTCCTTGGAAAATAGAGGAAACCGGCCGAACACAATATTATATTGTATGTGCTTTAAAAAAAATAAAAAAGAAAAGTCATTTCTCTAGATATCTCTATTACTCAAAGTGTTCTTCAATTTTACATTTCAGAAATTTGGGGTTAAAACACACACAAAAAAAGGAATCAACAGCCCCCATTCCACTTACAAAAGTATAATTCATTTCCTTTGCTTTTCACATCACCACCAAAGCATTGGGCAGGACTGCAGATTATGCAGGTCCTGTTCTTCTCGGGGTGCCATTGTAGGTGACAGAGAAAGGAAGCCCGAGGGATTTTAGGAGAGCCCAGGCCACCACCATTTGTCCTGTTGCCATTCCCTCCACAGGAGCCGAGACAACTGCCAGATCTTGTGAATGGGGCCTTCTAGCCTAAGAACTCTGGTTCGCCCATCTCTGAAATTACATGGCATTAGTGTCTTAGAAAGCTTTTGAGATTTGCTCTTCACGAAAAGGAATTGATTTTCTTTAGTAGTAGTCATAAGTGTTAACAGGGTATTGTCAATTGTTTCCTTTGAAAAACAAAAACAAACAGACAAAAGAAAAACCCAAAGTTTTGGCAACAGATTTCTGTAAAGATCAAACTCTGTGCACAGAGCAGATTTTGTGATCACTAAAAGCTACAGTTCCGTTCAGAACGTGCAGCGATGTATTGCAACCTATGCAGTCTCTAGGAAGTAGTCCACATGATGCAGGAAATCCAAACTCTCCTTGAAATTGAACAACCCTACCCCAGAGCAGACAAAGTGCTGCTTCTGGACACATCAGTGCACCACACACACGCCAGCCCCATCCCTGAGTTAAGAGGTGTGAAAGGTTCCGCAACGTTCCTTGATAGGGGAGACAGAGTAGTGATGCCACTTCCTGGTACACACATACACAAAAAGTTGACACAATAGGAGGTTCACGATTCAGAGTTAACCACTGGGATCAAAAGAAAAAACAAAAAACAACAGTCCCAGCCTGAATTCAGATGACTTGAAGGCGAGTAGAGGTGAGATGCGAGGGATAAGGGAGAAAATGAAAAATCGATAGAAAAGTCATTATGTGAATTAAAATGAAATTTGGATTTCCACTAAGAAGGACTTGAGGTAAGTGGCATCAAACTCCATATCCCCCCCTCCACCCCGATGTGGCCCAGACAAACTGAAACAATTCCTAAGTTAAACACTCTAAGGAACAGTCATTTATATATTTAGAAATCCCTATAAAGAGAGGTTTTTGTTATTATTATTATTAATATTATTATTATTATTATTATTTATGTTTGCCCTGACTAATTTCTTGGTGATTGTGTTCCATTGTAAACGAAAAGGCCTGCTATTAGGTAAAACAAAACAAAAATGAAACAAAACAAAAACCCAACTTGGTAAATATTGCAAAGTGGGCATTGTACAGAGAGGTACGTGACTGATTCTCTTAAGCTGAATGATACCTAAATATTTCTATGCCTGTGTTGTTGTTCACTATAGAAAACAAAATAACAAAAAATGACCAAAACTGTCAGTTCGTAGCAACGGGAGCAACAGGTCTGGGAGCCATGAGCTGAGGCTGACCAGTTTCTGCCCCCTGAAAGGGCTGCCTCCCCTACCCCTCACCCCCAGTCCCTTCGGAGTCTTCTTTCACAGATGCTGCTGCTGCTAAGTCTCCGCTGTTTGACCCGGATTCCAACTGCTACTAGCTGACAGCACACTCCTAAAATGGGCACCAATGCTTGTGTCTGGACAACACCCAGGATACACTGGGACCTGCACTCACCCAGAGATACAAGTACAGGCATAAGTGAACAGGCAAGGATACTGGTTCTACTTCTACTCATGAGAAAGACCATTTGGGAAATGGACTACCTAGCTAATGCTGATGAGCCCGTCACGTGAATGGTATCGGTTCCTTCCATTTACCCTTTTCATTTATATTACCACTTTTGTTGTCACTGGGGGAACTCATGCTAAGTCTTCCCCCCCCCCCCCTTCTCCTGGGTCTGGTCTGCATTTTTATTTGTTATTTTTGAAATGTGAAGACAAATAGGACACTTCTTTAAAAGGTGAAGAGCCTCCTGCTGCCCCTGAGTTGTGCATGCGATGCTCAGTGACAAGAGCAGGGAGATGGATGGCAAGGAGCTAGTTTTTGAATCTGCCCTGTCTCTACAGAAGGTTCTGGGGAAAGGAGGAATAACCAAATGATGACAAAGTCTGAAGAGTATGAAAGAGAGCTATCAGCACACTGGTGAATATTCCTACATTGGCACGTGAAGTATTGCACATGCTAAAAATAAATAAACGAAGCAAGAGAATCAAATGGGATAACATTGAGAAAGAACCAATTATTCTGTAATTTCTATACCTGAAATAGAAAGCACATAAATTACAATTATGTTCCTATTGCTCCAAACAGTGTATGTTTTCCCATTTTAGTGTTGAGTAATTCCGTAGGTCCAGTAAGTTTGAAAGTCCTTGTTTCTTGGTTCGTCAGAAGGTGTGTGTCTTTCTGAGGAAGGATGTGTGAATCACCATCTATAGTGGTGCTGATAAAAGCTATGTCTGGACGGTGGCCCCATATTTCTCTTACTATCAAAAGTTAAAAAGAAAGGGGGGGGGGAAGGAAAAAGGAAACCCAATGAATGGCAAATGCCCTGAGCAGAGTATATGGAAGATTAAGCAAGTTCTCCGAGCAGAAACATTTAAAAACTACAGAACTAAATAAGCAGCAAGACTGCTATTTGCTAACATGCTGAGAGGTTAATAAAATTCAAGAAAAGTTTCAAGCTATTTTAAACTTACTCTGATGTTTTTGGTACATCTCAGAAAATGGTACAAAAAGAATTAGTTCTGGTCTTAGCTAAATTTCAAGTAACAAACAAGAGAATTAAAAGTTGGGTTGATATTTGAATTTTCTGAAAATTTCTATGACGAGCTGGAAGTACTATATTAAATGACAGAGGAAATATCAGATGAAAATTTGTTTCATTTGGTTATTATAACTTGAATAGGGAAACTGTAGATTTGGTTGCGCCCCTCCACCTCCACCAGTACAGTTTCTTAAAATCCCTCTACAAATGCAAACTCAAAACCCAAATGTTTCAGATTTCTGGGAACGAAAGGCTGAAAACTCTGATACCCTTTCCTGTTTTGTACCAAAACCTGAAATCTAGATTTGATTTCAAATGGAAAAGAAGTCATTATTAAAATAATAATAATAATAATAATATTAAAATAAGTTTTCTTTAAAAAAAAAACTTGATCACATATAGAAATGCCTAGTAAGGAAAACTTTCAATGAATCTGAAGATTTTCAGAGTTGTCCTGTTAAGTCCTGGTTCTTTGTGATAGATGTGATATAAAGATCAAAATGAACTCTGAAAGGAACATAACCTTATAAAATGGCCTAGAGTGTAGGCAGGTTAGAAAGAAACTGCTACATTTATTTATGCTCTTTCAGCCCCCCGCCCCCTTCCCCATAACATTATTGGAAAAAAACTGAAGGAACACTACATAAATGATAAACTCAAGATGTGCAAATTGCAAGATTCTTTAAAGTCCATCCTTAAAAAAAATAAAACACTGGACAAAAAAATGAGTATTTTCCCTCTATCCCTTTTCTCTCATTTTTTTTCTCTGATTTTCTGTCAGCTCCAACTATGCCTTTACTCTTTCTCAAGCATCAGAGTTTAAATAAAAGTGCCTCCTTTCGAGTTGCCCATGGTGGACGTTTGCTGTCACATACTGGTTCATAATTCACATTCATCCCTTTAAACCACATAAAAATTTCCAACATCTTGCTTACAAGAAACTCTCCCAAACTGTACTAGAGTTGACAGTGCTGGGGGCAGGGAGGGATGGGAAAGTAACTTCTCTGTGTGTATGTTTTTCTTCCCGAACAGATGAAAAGTGAGATACAGTACTAGTTGAGTGATAGACCAAGATGCTCGGTAATAAAGTGTGAATAGCATTTTAAGTGCTTAAAGACATTCTGTTCATTTTCCACATACCATTCTGTGTGTCACACTGAAATCTGAAAGAGTGGCACCAGGTCGTCCATAATCATGAACTATAAACAGTACTAGAGTTAAAAAGACAAAAGATTTGCCAACTAAAGTGCAAACAGATTCGGTTTGCACTCGGTGAAGGGGCAGGACATATCTACCTCTTAGAAGCAAATGTCCATGGAAAAACCCAATCTGCTTTTCTAACACTGCATGAAAACTGAAAGTAGGCCTTTGCTGGCAGCTCTATATCGGGTGAACCACTATCCCTTTCTCCATTTCCCCCAGGAGAATACCATACCCTACCCAACCCAATCTAAACCAACCCAACCCAACCTCAACAAATCAATGCAAGAGGGGGACTAGATTTTTTTTTTCCCATGAAGTTACACCCTTGCAATGTCATTAGCAAAGCAGAAATGGAATCCACACGTGGCAGTTGCTCTATGAAAAATATCAGTGCAGTCAGGCCCCATGGGGGAAAATATATGTTTATATATAGATATATATTTATTGGATTAAAAGTCGCTTTCATTGTAAAATAAGTTGAAGAGAAATGTGATTTTAAACTATTTGCTTCCTGCCTGATGCCTCTTGAAGATGCCTTAAAGCTGGGTTCCTAATGTTGATTTTGTGTGTGAGGACCTTGTAATGACAACTGCAATGGAGCTATAATTTCATGCTGTGAGTGAGAGAGACTGAAAGCGGCAGAGAGAAAGAGATAACCACTTACATCTGCATCCATGTGTATACACACACACACACACACACACAGAGGCACACACTCTCACACATTCACTCTGATTCTTCCATTCCAATTCCCTTTCTGTGGCCTCATGAGAAAGAATCAGCAGAAGTCAGCTGGACACCAGGTGTTTCTGCACTGTCAGAAAAAAGGCAGGAGCCAGGACGCCATGTTCGTTTCCATTAAATATCTGTGAGGAGCCTAGAAAGCCCCAGCTTTAGCTCCCAACCAACCTAATCGCTGACAAAAGCTTGTGGAAAAAAAAAACATATGCACCAGTCTCCTGCATAATACCAGCTGCAACTATAACAACGTTATAACATAAACCTAAAATAAGATGATAACATGTAAATACTGGGTTATTTAGCCTACAGTACAGTAATCTGGATAAAAATGACAAGGGAGAGCCTAATTTCTTTTCCCCCAAAGCGCCTTTACTTGCCTACATTAGATCGACCTTCAATGCAAATCTTAACCTCCTGAGGAATAAAAGAAGGCTTGGGAAGAGTCAAAGGCGGCTCCTCATCTGATTTCTCTAGTTTCCGTGTTTCGGGTGCAGACCACCTCCTCTTCCTTGTTGCCACGGGCTTGCTGGGTTCTGTTTTGGTGAGCAAGGGTGCTGCAGGCAATCCTATTTTGTCTGGAAACTTTAGTTCGCCATTCTCTGCTAGCATCTGTGAACTTCCCTGATTAATCCCATTTTCCTGCTCGGCATACCTGTGTCTACTTCCTACTAGACTGTCGTTCTTTGAGTGCTTCAGCAAGATGCTGGCTGAATCCATGGGCTGGCCCTTTTTAACAGAGCCATTCTTCAGGTTTTTGAGGGTGAGCGAGATGCAGACATCCCCGACTGAGAGTTTGGAACATGGCAAATCAAAGAGCTGGCTGGTTCTCTCGGGGCAGCATGATGACCAGCCTTGTCCAAATACAAAAAAAGGATATTCTACCAAGACTTCAACGCTGACCTGTGGAAACAGAAAAGAGAGAAGACAGAGAGAGGGGCAGGAGAGGAGAAAGGAGGAAGAGAAGAAGAAAGAGAAGGAAAAAGGGAAAAAGAGGGGAAAAACTATGAAAACATTTGCTTTTTATTCATGGACATGAGGTGTGACTAAGGTATGCTACTAGCCACCCAGACAACTTGAAATGACTACTTTATCTTCATACCCGTACTTACCATATAGAATTGTAGCAGAGACCAATGAAAAAGATGGAAATTCCAAACAGCCACTCGGCACCTTTAACAATAACTCACTGGGCATCACTGCTAGTGTTATTACTTGTTGAAATGAATCCATTAGCAAGTCCTTACTGAGTCCATGCTATGTTCTCAGGGATGTTGACTGAGGGAGTAAAGGCTGATGGCCATGACTTCTTCACCTGCCTTTTTGTTCTGGCCCTAACTTTACTTGCATGTCAATCAAGGAGGATTTTGTTATTGGGGCTCATTCTGGTACCCCAGCCTCCACAGAGCTCCTGGTTGGTTTGATTTTAAGTGGACTTCCTCAAAAAATTTTTTTGAGACTGAGTGTAATATGAATAACAAAAGCTGTGAAGCAGTTATAAGGAATTTCCTAAATCCAAAGTTGCATATCTGTCTGAGACCACTTTGTAATAATGTCAGGCATAGGAAGTTTTAAAAAATAACCTTAGTTTGAGGGTTCCCCCGCTCCAACTTTTATTAGCTTTCTTTGGCTAGATGTTATGAACCATAGCCATAGCTATGTACTAAGGGAGTGGTTAGCCTGTTCTTGTCAGAGAAAGGCTTTCTAGTCACCAACCTATTGTGGATGGAAGCGGAGAGCAGCTCAGAGCTTAGAGTGACTAACGGGTGCCAGCTAAGGCAAAGGGATAATAATATATGAGAACAGTAGTAGAGCATCACTAGATACTACTTGCAGTCCTAAAGTGTCAGAGGCATCAATTGCCTCAGATATATATACTCAGGCCACCTATTTTTCATATATATGGATGTTGGGACAGTCGAATCAGCTTCTTTTCCCACATTTTCTTTGCCAAGTGAATGGCTCTGCTTCACTCAAAAGTAGGAAGCCAAAAGGAGAGTACAGTCTCTCTACATTGATTTATAAAAAAAAAAGTGAAACTACAATCTCAAGGGTATGCTTTTCTACCCACTGCCTTACTCCTCCGTAATAAAATATTTCACTTTAACTCTGACCCATTTTCTAGACATGTCCTGTGATAGCCTCACTCATCCATTTGGTACAACTATATTTTCCATTCAGGTATTTTTCCATGTTCCAGGGATGGTCATTTCCTTTTAGTTATCAATCTTAGCACCTGCCTTTTATTCCTTTAGATCAGTGGTTCTCAAAGTGGGTGCTACCGCCCCCGGTGGGTGCTGCAGAGATCCAGGGGAACAATGATGGCCACAGGTGCATTTATTTTTCCGATTAATTGCTATTAACATTAAAAAAATTAATTTCCAGGGGGCTAAGTAATATTTTTTCTGGAAAGGGGGCGGTAGGCCAAAAAATATTGGGAAACACTGATTTAGAGCCTTTTTTATTTCTAGCCTTTTTTTTTTTTTCTTTCAAAAAATACCCTTCCTGCAGGATTTCACATTGAAAATGAAGCTGTCACACATTCGCAAAGAGAAGGCTTTGGTTGGTAGAATGTATCCTTGGTGGGAAGAAAAATAACTATATTCCTTCACATAGTCTACTTGTCTTCTATATCTTTCCATTTATGGGAATGGGAGAAATTTTTTATTTGCAAAGTAGTGGTAGGAGATGAAAGAAGACAATGGACTGAACATCCTTATTTCTTGAGCAAATCATCTATTTTAATCCAATCATTTTTGGTGTGGTTAGGGTACAAGATTCAGCTTTATCTGTTAGGGTTAGTAAGGACCCAATGGACTGAAGCTATATTTTCTTTCTTTTTCACCAGGAGAAGTCTGAACTACAAATGAACAGGACAAAACATCCTTAGGAGGGCAAGTAGCTATATGCATCAGAGGTCTTGAAGGAGCTGATTTCTCTGGAATATTTAATCTCTTAAAATAATTTTATATATGAAAAAAACTCAAAGACCAGTGTAACCATATAAAGACAGTAACAAAAAGCACATGCACTTTGTTATAATCTGTATTATTGGTCTATATAAATAATGAAATATTTATTTGATGCTCACAAATAAATCTTTGTGGCACTCCTGGTTTATAAATTATTTTTCTTGTCAGGTATCTACAGTCTCATTAGGATGGAGCTTCTCAGAAGCTTTCATATCTAAGTATGTTATCTGTCACTAAGAAGTGAATATAGATGAACCACTTTCATCAATTACTTCCCAAATTATTTCTGACATCTTACAAGTTACAGGACTTGTAGCTTTTTGTTCCTTCCTATAACAAAATTCAAATAAATAGTGGGTGGTAGGGGAAGATGATTTGCTCTGCTTTCAGAGCTTGCATAGCCTCCATATAAGAGGACCCACAGAGCAGAGGAGAAAAGGGAAGAAGGGCAATAAAGACCAGGTTTGAAATATACTGAAACTGTCTATATTAATGTTTTGTTTATGTTTGGTTAATGGGTGGGAGAAAACCTATTTCCCTGACTTCAAAGGTCTGTCTTATCTTTCTTCTGATGTGTTTTTTCTCTTTCTTCTTACATTCTGGATATCTCATTCCAAAGGTATTCTCCTGGCCTTGGAAATCTACTGTTATAAAAACTTAAAGTCACATTTGACATCCAGCTAGGTCAAATATTCATATTATTTAGGCAGTCAGTAAGTATTTATTAAGCATTTACTACATGTCAGGCACTGGGGTAAATAAGTGTTGGGGATACAACCAAAGCCAAAAGGTGATTCCTGCCCTTAAGGAACCCACATTTTAATGGTGGAAACAACACATAAATGACTATGTACATGCACGATACATACAGTATAGTTGGAAGGCAATCTCAGAGGAAAGGCATTAGCAGGGGAAGGGAAGAAGAAGGGGTCAAGAAAGGTGAAATTATAGCTTAGATTTTAGCAGCAGAAGGTGATATTTCAGCAGAATCTTAAAAGGAAGAAAAGAAGGATGTAAGCATTTATTAGATGCCTACTATATGCAAAGCATTGTGCTAAGCACTTCACAAATATCTCATTTGATTTTCACAACCAGCCTGGGTTTATCTCCATTTTCTGGTTGAGGAAACAGAGTTTAAGTGACTTGCCCATAATCAGACAGCTAGTGTCAGAGGCTGGATCTGAACTCAGGTGTTCTTCACACCAGGCCCAGCACTTTATCCAATGAGCTACCTAGCTGCCCAGGAAAGAAAGAAGCCAGGAAAACAATTAAGTAGGAAGAGTATGGGAAGTCTAGGCATGCAGATAGTTCAAGGCATAGAGTCAAGCGACAGGAGTATTAGGTGCAAGGAACAGCAAGGAGGTAGATATTCCTAGATCACTGCATAGGTGGAAGGCAAGAGTTAAGGAAAATGGAAAACTAGAAGGAGCAAGGTTAAGGGCTTTAAATGTTAAATAGGCAAGGAGAGCAACCAGAAGGCTACTGTGATAATCCAGGTGTGAGGTGATCAGAGCCTGCATGGGGGGGGGGTGTTGGATTTGTGAGAAGAGAGAAGTAGTCATGAAGGTAGAAATAATAAGACTTAGTAAGCACTGAATATGTGGAGTAAGCATGAGAGAGGAATTGACAGTGATGCTGGGGTTAAGAGCCTGGGTGACTAGGAAGATAACTGTCCTCTTGAAAGTAATGCGGAAGTTCAGAATAGGAAAGAGTTCTGGCTAAAAGATAATGGGTTCTACTTTTGACATGCAGAGTTTGGGCTGCTCAAAATGCCCAAGAGACTGGGAAAATGAATCTAAGGAGAAAGGTTAGGGTTGGATATATGGATATGAGAATCATCTGCACAGAAATGATCAATTATCTCATTGAGAGTTCCCACTAAGTGAGATGGAGGAAGACAGAAGGGGGCTCAAGCCAGAAACTTGGGGGACACCCAGAAGTGGGTGGGCATGACCTGAAGAACAAGCAAAGTAGATTGAGAAGGAGGAGCAGTTAGAGAGTAAGGAGGAGAATGAGAATATGGTACCATGAAAACCTAGAGGAAAGAATATCTATGAGAAGAGAGTGATCAACAGTGTCAAGGGCTACAGAGAGGACAAAGGAGGATGATTGAGAAAAGGTCATTTACATTTAGCAATTAAGAAATTACTGGCCTCTTTGAAGAGAGAAGATTCAGTCAAAATAGGGGTTGGAGACAGATTGTACTTGGTTTAGAGTTGAATGAGGGGAGATGGAGATGCATGGATTATAGATGACTTTCTCAAGAAGTTTAGCTGATAAGGGGACAAAAGATATAAGACATAAAACAAACCAAAGCTCAACAGAAATTCTTTCTATAACAACCAGAGACTGTATGGTGTAATGGACATGGGTGCTAGATTTGAAGTAAATTTGAATTCCTACTTTGCTGCTTCCTAGCTATGTGACTTTAGGCAAAGTCTTGGCCTACATTTCTTCAGTTGAAAACTGAGAAGGTTGGACAAATGGGCCTCTGAAGCCCCTTCCAACCCTTCATCTATGATTCTATGAACCCTAGACAAGCAATCATTTAGGCTTTGCCTAAAGACAAGTAACTCATTATCTCATAGAGTATTCCATTCAAATTTTGAACAGGTCTAGCTTTTTTTTTCCTTTTATCAAGTAGAACTATCCTCTGCAATTTATACCTAACTCATTGTTTTAAGAAGCTAGCTTAGGGGCAGCTGGGTAGCTCAGTGGATTGAGAGTCAGGCCTAGAGATGGGAGGTCCTAGGTTCAAATCTGGCTTCAGACACTTCCCAGCTGTATGACCCTGGGCAAGTCACTTGACTCCCATTGCCCATCCTTACCACTCTTCCACCTAAGAGCCAATACATAGAAGTTAAGGGTTAAAAAAAAAAGAAGCTAGCTTGAATAACATAGCCAGTTGAACTGGATTACTCATTCTGAATGTCATCCCCTTTCCCCCATCCTCTCCTCTAGCAGTGTTTTCGAGGGCCTGAATTATCTGGATAACTGTTTTAATTCTCTGTATATTTTTTTCTAGATGAACTTGACCTAAAATCTTCTTCCTTCCATGTCATTTAAAATCTTGTTACACATCATTAACGAGCATATTAAAACATCTACAACTAATAAATTTGTATTTCAAAATTAGGCTCACAATCAGAATTTTTAAGCATTACTGAATATGAAATTAACATAAAAAATAACTCACAAGAAGAAATTTCCAAAAGGACCTATATGCTGCATTCTGTTCTCTTAGAATTCTAAACTTTAGAAAACTGCTGTTAGTCATACTGGCTGTTTTCTATTAAGCAGAGATTATGTAAGGATGCCACAACTTTTGAAGATAAGGGAGCATGTCCAATATTATTTTTAGTTGCTAAAGTCTTTACCATGCCGCTGCCTTTCCACACTGGAACAACTCAATAACTACTGTTATTATATGTGACCTTTTTCTAGGTTTGATATTTTTGAAATAATTTGGCAAATACTTAGTGAGTACTTATTATATCCAAGTCATTGTGGGAAATAGAGGAGCCATGAAGGCATAGTTCTTGCCCTGGGAGAGCTTACAATCTAGATAAGAGGACAGTTATACACACAGGATACAACACACCCCAACAAACATTTATTAAAGAAAAAACACGTTATTGCATTATTTAAGGCAATATAAGGTCATATACCCAAATGAGTACCAATAAAAAATGTCATAGTAGTTCAGAAGAGTAAGAAGTCAATGACTTCTGGAAAGTTCATTAAACAAGGACTTGAGTTGGATCTTGAAGGATGGGGTAGGGTTTTGGTAGCGAGAAGGAAAGGAAAAGGACATTAGGGATAGAGAGGGGATACAAAATAAGAAATGTAGGCATGAAAATAGTATGTGTTTTGGGTAAAGTTTAGAAAATATGACATAAATATGTAGCATTACAAAAATTTTTTTATACAAGTAAAGCCCAATTTGCCTGGTTACCAAATGTTCTGATTTGTCTATGAAGTCAAAACAACTCAGTATAATGCAAAGGGAACTGCATATGGAGTCAATCATAAAACCTGGATCTGAATATTGGCTCTGCCTCTTATTTTCTGTATGATGCTGAGCAAGAAGACAATTTTACCTTTCTGGAACTTCATTTACTTATCTATAAAATGAATTATTTGGACTAGCTGATCTCTGTGGTCCCATCCAGCTCTAAAATCTCTGATCCTATTCGTTGGAGAGATGGGGGAACCAGAAGAGCTTAGCTTCTATCCTATATGGTCATTTCCTTCTAAGATCCTCCAGGTCTTACTATTAAGTCATGCCGTTAGGTCTTACCTCTACAGAACCTTCCCTCCCTCACCTCATGCTATGATCTAACCTACTGATCTGATCGAAAGATCCTTGGGCCTTGCCATTTGCACCCAAACTGAACCCTTACGGTTTCTGGGCTTTCCTCACCAATCCGAAGGTGAACTTTTTTGCATGTGTTGTCTTCTCCAATAAAAGTGTGAGCTCCTTAAAGGCAAGGGGAATCACGCTCTTTGTCTGAATCTCCAGCACTTAGCTAGTGCTTGAATAACATACATTCATTTGGTGCTTACTTTGGAAATGCAGAAAAGTTTATCTCTTTGCCACTAGAAGGCAATATTCAAACAACAGGCTGGCTCCTTTGAGGTCAATGGCATGGGGTACATTTCTGTTTATGCAGCCTGTAGACCATCTTGGCACCAATACTACTGACTATTCACCCTGATTCATTCTAAATGAACAGGTTCTACAGTCCTACCCTACCCCTCAAGGAAGACATTTGAGAGTAGAGGGTGATAAAATTTCCTTTCGGGCAATAGGTTCACCCAAGAAAGATTCTTATTCCTTGACTATAAGTTATGTTTGACTTCTTTCTTCCTCTTAGTAGCATCTGTCAGATAATGAGTTATGATTTTATTAATTAAATTTTACTTATTTCCTATTCATACCAGTGCCTGCTATGTTTGCTCCTTCCTGTTACTTAAGCTACCACACCTTTTACATTTCTAACATTTCACCTGATTAAAAAAACGAAAAACCTGACAAATAAAAGAGAAGGAAGATAATACAAAGATCAAATTGACCTTCATTTTTCTTACTATGTGCATCTGAGTTCTAATTTCTTACTCTTCCCTTTCCCATTCCTTAAATTCTCTCTTTCTCTCCCCCTCCTCTTTGTCTCTGTCTCTCTCTTTGTGTTTGTGTCTGTCTCTCTCTGTCTCTCCTTCTCTCTCTGTCTCACTCCCCATTCTCAAGACCTTCAAAAGCAAACCGAATAGCCTCAGACACTTCCCAGCTGTGTGACCCTGTGCAAGTCACTTGACTCCTATTGCCTACCCTTACCACTCTTCCACCTATGAGCCAATACATAGAAGTTAAGGGTTTAAAAAAAAAAAAAGCAAACTGAAGTAGAAAAATTCCTTTTTGGTAGCTTTTATACCAAAATCCAAATACTTCTATTCAAAAACCAACCTTTTTTTTTTTAAACCCTTACCTTCTATCTTAGAATCAATATTGTGTATATTGGTTCCAAGGCAGAAGAGTGGTAAGGACTAGGCAATGGGGGTTAAGTGACTTGCCCAGGGTCAAACAGCTAGGAAGTGTCTGTCTTAATCTAGGACCTCCCTTCTCTAGGCCTGGCTCTTAATCCAATGAACTACCCAGCTGCCCCTAAAAACAATCTTTTTATCTAATTTTTATCATTCTGGTCATCCTCATACTACTAACTCCTCTAAGTCTAATATCTCTTAGCTTTGACGCAAGCTGAAGTCAGAAACTTGGTATCATAGGATTTATAGCAAGAAAGTGACCTGAGAGATCATCTTCTCCTACCTTCTTATTTTACAGATGAGGAGACTGAGGTCCAGATAGATTAGATAACTTTTTCAAGGTCACACATATAGTCAATGTCAGAGCTGTGATTTGAATTGATTCCCAATCCAGGGTTAGAATGGGAGTTAGAAGTTAGAAGACTTAGTGGGTTCCAATAGTTGCTCTATCATATACTGCCTAAGTACATGATTCTTAGACTCGATCATATCTCAGGTTTCTTTCTGTTCTATAATCTATAATCTTGTGATTTTCCTTCCACCAAACTGCCTCTCCCTGCTGGTGTTGCTTTTTGTAATAAAGCAACCGTCTTTCACCAACACACCATAGCACCCAGCTGCATCACAAGTGCATGCTTTCATTCATGAGAGAAACACCAGGGTGGGAAGGAAACTCTTCCCTGATGATAACTAAAGAAGAACTAATTATATATCATCTACCTGGCTGGCTGGTAACTTGCCTTCTATGTAATTTTCCAAATCCAGTGTGTGCATAATCAATCAACCAGGAGGAATTAAGCACCTACTGTGTGTGTGTGTGTGTGTGTGTGTGTGTGTGTGTGAGTGTGTGTGTGTGTGTGTGTGTGTGTGTGGTGTGTGTGTGTGTGTGTGTGTATCAGGGGAGGGAGAGAGAAAGGACTAAGCCCTAGGGAGTAATCAAACTGCATAAAAAACAGTCAATATCTACTGTATCCCAACAGCTCTACATATACACACATATATTTATATTTTGTTTGATTGTATATTTCAGCCTTAGATTAATCTATGTGTATATACACACATATGTACACATCACCAGAAACAAGATGCAGAGAAAACAAAACGTCTGTTGTTAAAATATGTCTCCCTTTTTCCTACCAAGAGGGCCATGTTTTCACAAATGGGAAGGGCATCTGTTTGTGCTTGGTTCTCTCCAAAATAGGAAAATTTTGCCTTGAGCAGAGGAGCAAAGACGCCACTCCGTGGCCCAGCCACAGGGCAGGCATCCTCCTTTCAGCCTCAGGGAGGATGGAAAATTGAAACCTGTATATTTGGGTTGCATTGGTAGTATTTCATCTTGTTTATTTCTGTAGAGAAAAGCCCACTTCTCTTTTAAGTTCCCTTTACTTGAGCATCCTTTTGAAACTAATAAAACCTAAGAATCCTGTGTCAATGGTAAAGGGGATGAGTGAGAGAGCCATTTATTTCAGTGTTTTAAAATCATTAATAAAAACAGTCAAAACTTTTCAGTCGAGTATGAGAATATCTGAGAGTGTTTCTATTTAAGTCACTTAATCATGCTAATTCTACCATCTGACTCAGTGTTTGCTGGAAGCCTTTCAGGTTGTTCAGTAAACCCATGCCCTGGTGGGCACCCAAATGATGCTGACAAATCGTGCTGTAAACACAAAATTTAAATGAAAAATCCATCAGGACAAGGCACACACACTACAGCCACACTACTCGCACAGTGCTTTGATTGTGATATGGCATGCACATTAGGACCTTAAATGCTGGCTACCCGCCATGCTTCATTTGACAAATAAGGAGGTGTAGATGAAAAGGGATTCTGACATGACAGTTTTTCACTAGACCAAAACATGTATTCCAAAGGGCCTGTTCTCTTTCCTCTGGGGGTCTACAGAGCTTTCATAAAAGCCTGACACTTAAAACCCAGGAAAAGAAATACATATACAAAAAAATTCTTGCCCACTTCTATATTCTGACAAATTGTCATAGATGTTTAACATGAAGACTAGCTTCAGTAGAAAAACAAAACAATTCAGAGACCCAGGTTTTAGAGTCAGAGGACTTTGATTCAAATTTTTTTGACACTACTTCTGATCTTAGAGAACTTACTTAAACTCTGGGTCTCAGTTTACTCATATGTAAAATGATGAGTTCAAAATCCTCTGAAGCCCCTTCTAGCCCTAGATCTGGTCAGAAAAAGCCTTGTGATCATCACTCTTCTCTTTATTGACTGTATCAGGATGCTGGCAAGGACAGGCACAACTGTCACAACAACATTGCTAAGGTCAGGCAGGGTCCCTCATGAGCACCCAGCACCTTGCTGCCACATAGTAGATGGACACTCTATTTTCCTTAATTTGAGGCCTGGTTGGTATATTTAAAGGTTGGCAAACAGATGCATGTTGGCGGCTAAAAGACTGTGTGGGCTTATATGCTGTTTGCATTAAGCCTCCAGTTATTTTTAGGTGCTAGCTAATCCATGAAATGCATAAAGCTGCCATTGATGACTCATAGTCCACAGCAGTCAAATTAAAAAATAGTGGAGTAGAATAAGAGCCATTGGGAGACATGTGGTGTATTAGGCCAACAAAAGCAGCACCCTCACTCCCCAAGCCCCAACACACACACACACACACACACACACACACACACACACACACACACACACACACACACGTACAGGCAAAGAAGAGAGGGGACAAGGGCCTGGGATATATTAAACAGCTACCAAGTCAGGTAAAGGAAACAGTCACTTACTGAGGATCTAGGAAGAAACAGACAAGAGTTGTGATAAATATCGTATTTAAGAAAGAATCACTGAGAAGAATCCGCAGCCCTGAAGTATTTTGTAAAGAGCATTGAGTACAATTCTGGAGAGTACTTTTTTTTTCATACTTTTCAGAAATCCTGTGTTTGAGGATCAGGGTGGAGGGTAGGGGTATTGAAAGGAAGCTGATTAGGGGCCAAGATAAGGAGTCCCTTCTCTTGGTATGTGAGCAACGGAGTAGTAACCAGTCACTTGCCCTTCTGTGGGTAACTCAGTCTTCTTGGAAGAAGGAAGAATCCACTTGGATACTTTCTGCTTAGGTCTTTTCATTTGATTGGGGAGAGACATCCATATATCCTGGTAAGCTCTGGATGGGTATTTTAGAGCTTATTACAGTGGGGATTCTTTTGGGGGATAGGTTTCAACTTTAAATTCCATGATTCCCTTTGTAAATCATTTTTTAAGATAGAGGGGACAGTGACACTGGACCCGGAGTCACAAAGATCTGGTCAGACATTTCCATGAACAAGTCCTTTAACCTCTTGCCTCAGTTTCCTCATCTATAAAATGTGAGGGTTGAACTTCATTATCCTTATGGTTGTTTCTAGCCCTAAATTTATAGCATGTCACTCTAAAAGTTATACATACAGGAATGGGAAAGTGATATATTTTGCCTTTTATGTTGTTTTTCCATGGGGTGATTTGACATGATAGGGTAGACAAGGAGGGGTGGTGATGGTGGAAAGAGTATTAACATCTAAGCCCTAAAAGCCTCAGTTCATTAGGGTTTCCACTGCTTATTATTTTTCAATAATTGTTCAATTAGAAATGGGCTTTCATGTAAATGAATTTTTGGAATAGCTAAGTGGCTCAATGGGAAAAGAGCCAGGTCTGGAGATGGAAATTCTGGGTTTGAATCTAGCCTTAGACACTTCCTAGTTGTGCAACCCTGGGCAAGCCATCTCACCCCAACTGTCTAGCCCTTACTACTGTACTGCCTTGAAATTAACAGTTAGTATTTATTCAAAGACAGAAAGCAAGGGTTTTTTGAAAGGAAGGAAGGAAGGAAGGAAGGGGAAGAAAGGAAAGGAAAGGAGGAAAGAGAAAGAAAGAAAGGAAGGAAGAAAGGAAGGAAGGAAGGAAGGAAGGGGAAGAAAGGAAAGGAAAGGA